>NC_142245.1:22464231-22620481 GCF_052056855.1 Sturnus vulgaris
GCTGTTTGTGTCAGGTCAGTATTGACTTTAAAAGCTCAGTAACACTCTACTACTGCAGACCATCAGTCCAAGTACAGATTGCTGCTTAGGGCTGTGCAGTTTGCTTTAATTCTCATCTAGTACAAGAACTTAAGAAGTCTATCAGCGTTGGTCTTGCAGTTTTTAACCATCATTCAAAAAAGAAAATGCTGCATAATATGAAATAAAGAAAAGGAGCTCATATAGAGGGTCAAACAGTTTTCAGTGAAGTGAGAAACTTGTTACCGTACAAAAACTATGCTATTTACAGGTGTAAAACCCCAAGCATCTCAGTTTAATAAACAGTTGTTTGACTAACAAATAAATTGCTTTTATTTCTGAAAGTGTATTCAAAGACTTGTACCTCAAACGCAGTGTGTGGTTGAACCTGTCAGAGTTATTGATTGTTCCTCACAGCGTTGTCTGCCAGTATGTTGATATTTATGGGTGTGTCAGCATTTTTGTTGTAAATCTTCTTCTCTGGGATTTATAACTTTGGGAGAAGTGGCTCTGGGCTAATAAACAGAATTGGGAGGCCTTAGCCTGAGAAGGAAAAATATTTCAACTTTCCAAAATAACAGGTTCTTCTGGTAGGCATATTTTTGAAATGAAATGTAGAAGTTCTAAAAACACTTTGGTTTTTTTAGCTAAAATGTTAGAAGAAAAATTTTGTGAGCCTTTTCTGATGTATGGTAAATTATTTGTCATAAAATTATGATTTTTTTATACACAAGTGATTTTTTTTTTTAGCTACCTCTGTCAGTTAAACGAAGCAGTGTTTTATACTGGCTGACTGCAAGGTAATGCTGGCTCTGTTCAGGGCACTGCAGAATTTACAGTCAGAAAATCTGTGTGTTAATGCTTGGAAAAGAATTTCATTAGATGTCATGCAAATACATAAATACGTCTGTAAGATGTGGTTGGTAAACCAGTTGTGTATTGGGAAATAGATTTACATGACTACAGCTTTGAGTAATTTTAAATTTCTCATGGCCATGGTTTGAAAGCCATTTGATGTGCTGGATTTACTTTATGGTAGTTTTCAGGTTCTGAACTGAAAAACCCAAGGTGAGTGAGGAAGAGTAACTTGACATTAAGCCTGTCTTGATCCCATCTCTAGCTGGCAACAGGCCTATCAAGCTCTGTTATGTGCAGAGTGTGGGCATAGCTGCATCTTCGAGGGATGACTTGGCCTCGTCTTCAGCAGTGACCAATGTAGGAACAGGCTGTTTAACAAATCACTTTTGTCTGAATGGAAAATAATTGAGGGAGGTCCTAGCCAGCAGAGTCCTGTAGCTTGTCAGACACGGGGTCATTTGTGTTCAGTTATTCTGCATTGATAATTTGCAGCAGGCGATGCCTTGTTAATGCATGTAGGCACTTCCTCTGGTCCTCAGCTTTTTTTCATCCTGCGTCTGTCACCAAGCCCAGGGATGTCACTCAGCTGCTTATTTGTACTCGGGGCATCAAAAAAATCCCCAGATTTTTTAATTTGGTTTGTAGTTGGGGTTTCTCTACTCTGTGATCCAGATGCAATGGCAAGAAAGATGGATGTCATTTAGCCAAAGTTTTATGGTTATGGGCATCAATACAGGATGTGGAATCACTGAAGGTTATGTTTTGTCAGATTTGCTCTTAACAAAAGGATTATTTTCGTCCATAATTTTGACCAAAAGTAGAAGAAAAAAGAAGTAAAGGTTTCACTGTAGTTTCTTTTGTTTAAAAGGCAGTTCTGGCACCGATGCTGCTGAGAATTCAGGCACTGACTCTTTTTCCCTTTCTCCCAGGTGACTGTAGGTGGAGAGGAGTGGCACTACATTGCTACCCAAGGGCCCCTGCCACACACATGCCATGACTTCTGGCAGATGGTGTGGGAACAGGGGGTGAATGTTATAGCCATGGTCACAGCTGAAGAGGTAGGTGAAGTCACAGAATAGCTCTTTCTGATGTGAGCCAATCTTTATCATCACTTCCCACTCCAGTAACCTGTTTTTTCTATCAACATCCCCTTTTCCTCTGGCCCTGTTTGAACATATGCCTGTACTGCTCTCATACTATACTTCCTAACTTTCTGACACTCAGTTTGGCAAGTGCTGAAGTGAAACAAGCAGGAGCCCTCCTTCCCCCTGCTTGGGCCAAGCCAAACAAAGATGTTTCCATTGGAATGTGAGAGTGCTCAGCTTGCTCCTGGTTAAAATGACAGAGATTTCCACACTGTCCAAAGCCAATTCTGTATCCCATCACTCTTATCAGCTGAAAAGAGACCAGAAGCTGTTGTTTCCATAGAAGTGTCCATTTAAAAAAAAAGGAAAAAAAAAACCAGCAAAAACACTCCACAACTTTTTATTCTTATGCCAATCAAAACAGTTAATTCCTATTGTAATCCAAGAACTATGCGCTATGTTGTAAAAACTGGCACGTGTTGTTAACTAACCCTGCATTCGGCTTTATGCCTGGCTGCTTTCAGCAAACGCAGGGAGTAGCAGAGCAGTCAAGTCACTGTCCAGTTTCCAAGGCTGATCAAGAGCAGACACTTAAAAACTTCTGAAGAGATTCTCCTTCTATTTAAAGGAGAGTCTTCCCCAGGAGGAGAATATTTACAAAGGTGCTGTAGGCAGTAGCTGTCTTTCGTCATGAGACAAGAGTCTGCAAGTAATTTTACACTTAAAAATATTACATGGCTGAGAGGTTTAAGTTTTAAGGGGTATTTTCTTACTTTGAGGGATGCTCCTTACTCTTGCAGTGCTTTAAAATAAGAATACTTGGCTTATCCGGACAGTTTTATGTTCTTTGTTGGTAGAGAATTATAATTGCAGGAACTAATGGCTTTTTGTCTTGGTTTGTTATCAAGGAGGGAGGAAGGAGTAAGAGCCATCGTTACTGGCCTAAGCTGGGCTCTAAGCACAGCTCAGCCACTTACGGGAAGTTCAAGGTGACCACCAAGTTCCGCACAGACTCTGGCTGCTTTGCAACTACTGGTCTGAAGGTCAAGCACCTTCTCTCAGGACAAGAGAGGACAGTGTGGCATCTGCAGTATACTGACTGGCCAGACCATGGGTGTCCAGAAGAAGTCCAAGGCTTTTTATGTAAGATTTCTTTATTTTGCATGATACATCAAGAAAAAGATTGCTCACACTGGATTCAGTTCACTGTACCTAGTTACAGCTGGGATTGATATCAAATGATTGTTGCTGTGGTGTACACAGGCCTCAAATGGGTTATACTTTGCTGCAATTTGGAGAAAAAAATGTGGAATTCCAGAGGTAGGAGCTGAGGTGATTAGCAGGAAGAAAAATCGAAGGCAGCAGCAGTGCCAAAAACTCAGGAAATTTTTAAAAATAGGATACTTCTGCTGGCTGATCTGTCAGTGTAAATTGCTGCCATTTCCCAACTACCTAATGAATGTAGGAGATAATAGGCTGTATGCAAATGTGTTTAGAAAGGTCCAGGTGAGAGGGGATCAGTTGCTATTGAAGTATGGTGCATCTTCTCCAGTTTTCCTTTTTACAAAAGAGCAAAGGGCTCTATCACACATGCAGTAGGTCTGAACTCACTGCCACCCTTGTAACCACATGTACCCAGGCAATGCTTAAGGGCCTCCCCAATTGCATATGGTCCTGGTTCAGGCATCTCTGACAATTCAGCAATTATATTCATCTGTAATGTCTTAAAAACACTTCCTGATTCTTACCAAGTAATAAGCACTCCCATATTAAGTAATAGGAATTAAACCATTATTTAACTCAAGACACATCTCTGGCACTACAGTAGGGAATGATGCAGAAATCTTTAAATTACCACTGAAGGAGTCTGTACATGGTGTACTGATGTGTGGGGGAAGCCTGCCCTCTTAGTTCCTGAAAGCTTTGCAGCTGCAGTGTAGCTCTGTGGCAGCTAAGTCCTCTCTCAGGAAGAGAGTTCTACATTAGTTCTACTTCAGTCTTGCCACAGCTACACTCCTTTAATGATGCATTCTCCTTTGCATGGTAGGTGCTGGATGTAAATAGTGCATGCTCCTTTCCCCAGATCTGTCGCCAAGGCAAAAAATAAAAAATGACATTTCAGCTTCAGCAAATAAGTATCAGAGAATCTTTCTTCAAGGAAAAGCTATTGCCCAATTTCTCCTTTGTTTCATACTTTGTTTCTCCTACCAACCCCTGTAGCTGTGGTTGGGCATGGCAGTAATTGGAACCTGATTGTCCCCATTTCCTCTCTCCCATTGTTTGCCACTACTTAGAGTTCCATCTCCCTGTGTGCATTAAAATGCAGTTTTTGTGATGTTGGTAGGCTACCAGCCTCATCCTGCCTGTGGGGAGAGGACAGCTGGGGCTGCAGTGCCCTGACCGAGGGTCAGAGCAGGAGAGTTCAGCTCAGGTCTCACTTCCCACTTGGAGTGCTGAGAAGCCAAGTGAGCTTCCAGCATGTGAGGTTCTCAGCGTGGTCTGACAGCAGGATGTGTTGAATGATGCTAGGACAGCCACACAAGGCAGCTGTTCCTGAGTCCCGAGCTTTCTGCAAATGGCTTCAGGGAAAACAGTGCAGTGATCTCCCAGAAGAGCTTGTAGCTATTGAGAAACAAATCCTGAGCAGAGGGTGGGGGGAAGATTCTGTCACAGTGTAGAAGGGAGAAGGAAGAGAGGAATCAGGGCAGATGGACGCTCGCTTCCCATCTGATACTGGCTTTGACAGGCAGTAGTTTCAGTGGGACTTAGCTGTTGTTTTGATCCCAGCCTGCTAATAGCAGGAATTGCTGTAAGTAATGTCTAGAATCATCTGCTTAGGGGACCTGGAGATTTGCAAGGGGGAAAACAGAATTTAATTTTTTAAAGAACTATTTAATTTAAAGGAGCACACTCCCAAGTAATAATTGACACCCAGCTGGTACTTGCTGGATGCAGTGCTGTTCAGTGCACCCTGGCCAAGATAATAATTATGTTGTAAAAAATGTAAATTATTGCCGCTTTGACAGAGAATAACTTTTCCACATTCTTTCCCCTTCCCCTCCTAATTTTTACATTTAGACCTGTAGGTGTTTGCAACCTTGCCTGCTTTTTCCTCCTGCAGCTTACTTGGAGGAGATCCAGTCGGTGCGTCGGCACACCAACAGCGTGCTGGACAGCAGCAACACCTGCAACCCTCCCATCGTGGTCCACTGCAGCGCAGGGGTGGGGAGGACTGGAGTGGTGATCCTGACAGAGCTCATGATTGGCTGCTTGGAGCATAATGAAGTAAGTCTGCTTCTTTTTCAAACCCCGAGCTCGCCCCTTGGCTGGCTGGCTCCATTTCTGAGGCTGAAATTAAAAGGCATTGAAGTGCTTTCTTTCTACTACCTTTGTGAGCAAGTCAAGGACCTTCAATGTGACAGGCAGAGATTCCCCATGGCAGAATACTTGCTGCAGTTTTCTGTATAGTTGATATTATGCATTTTTTATTAGAATTATTTTAATACATTCAAAGTTAGGGCTTTCTTCCCTCTTTTAAGAATTTAGTCTAATTCATACCTGTATTTAATTAAAAGTCTAGAGACAATGCATTTACAAGCACTACCTGAGAGAGGCTAGAGAATAATGTCCTTGTTCTTTTAACTAAGTTTTCTGCTCTCTGAATTCTCTCCTTGGGCTCCTTCCCCTGTCGTGTAATCTCACCTGGAATAAAACTTAACTGTGTTTTAAGAATAAGTGTATTTATGTATTCGTGTGGGGAATAGGGCTTTAGGATTTGCAGCCAGCATTAGAAGTAACACAGTCTGGAGTTAAGAACAAGAACCCCAGTAGAGCAACCATGGGTAGCAACTTAATTTTCATCTGTCACTGGAAAAGTGTCTAGGAAGAACATCACATCTTTACTAACAATGTGCCACAGTTTTCATGACAACTGTGGAAACCAGGGGTTTCTTTTGCCAAAGAAAATGCTTAAGGACCAAAGCTGCTTGTAGAGAAAAGAATGCAGCAAGAATAACAAATAGATATATATCTTCTGCCCCTCCCAATAATCAGCCACTGTGTGAGTTCAGGGAAGACTGAGGACTCCAGCAGCTTATCATTCTGGAGTTACAAGACCCCTACAGATCCTGGGCTCAGATCATCTGGGACAAATATCCTCCAACTCTGCTTGAGCCTTGCCAAAGGGGCAGCTGACCTGTACGTCTGTGTCACAGCTGATAATTTCTTCTTTTGCTTTTTATTTGGGGGAGAAAGGGAAAGGAGGAGGTATCTTGGCCAAGAGATGGCCCACAGGGATGTGCCTTGGGAATCCAGCAGCCTCCCAGTGCTGACTGCTGCTCAGTAGCTGCTCTGGTGTGGGGCAGTGGCTCCAACTCTTGACCCTGCTTGACTTTCCTGATGTAGTGATGCATGGAAGTGACTGCTCCTCTTGTTCACATAGCAGCCACAAAATTTCTGCATGCCAGAGGAATGCTGGGGAGTAAAAAGAGCCATCCTGAATTTCTTGTAAGCATAAGTGCAGCTGTGTCTGGTTTACAGCACCCTCTGCATGTGCACAGAAGCTAACTCTACGGGTTGTGCAGCCACCTCAGTTTACAGAAGTCACCCTTTGGGCAAAGAGTAGCTTTGACACCTCAACATCTAAGCATGGGGGTGAGCCTTGACATCATTCATAGGAGTTTTCATCAACCTCACTAGGACCTGATGGTAGTACTCAATAATAAAGGATTTCTCTGTTGTCCCTTAATTAAAGCATTATTTTGTCTTGATTAATAATGCAAATCATCATTAACAATAAATAAAATTTTCATTAAGGGCTTTGTTTCTCTAGATTGCACCAAGCTAATGTTTTTGTTTAACTAACACCTAATTAAAAAAAAAAGAAGATTAAAAAATGTTGAGTGTTTCCAGTTTGTGACAGATTCTGCACAGAGGAGTTCCATTTCATTTGATTATTTTGTAGTAGAATTGGTTGGGGTTTTTTTCTGAAATAAAATTACTTATCACTTAAAATGTTGTCTTAGGAACTAGTTTTCCAGTTCCACAGAAGTGCCCTAGCAAGTAAATGCAAGTAAATGTATTAATACCTTAGCAGTGAAGAAAAACTGGGAGAGAGTTTGAAAATTTTGATAAAGAACATTTTGGAAAGCCTGCAGCAGTGCTGGAACAAAAACGAGAACTCTTGAGCCTGAAGTTTCAGGTTCAGGTAAAAAAGCATGTTTAATCAAATTCTATACAGCTTCAGTCACTGTGGCTTCTGGGCAGTGGCTGGTTGAGTCTAAAGCTGTATCTCATTGCAGGGATAGAGTTTCAGTAACTGCAGCATGGCAAGTAAATGTCATATCATTACATCCTTACTGCTGTAGACACATAGTACAAGAAAGTAATTGAGAACTTGCTCTATCAACTTTTAGTCCAGACTTGGCACTGGGACATTAACTCATGATTGCATCTACAGCATGCTTTCACATGGGAGGTCTCTGGTTTGGGAGGCAGAAATGAGTAGCATTTTTGTTTGTTCTGTTTGCAAGTGCCAACTTAGCAAAGCATGTGGTGTATTTTTTTTTTTTTTTAATGTGCATTGTAAAGAAGGTGAATTTAAGGATTCTCCTTACCTGGAATCAAATACTAAGCTATAAAGAGCAAGGCTGAATAGGCAGGATGGGGTTTTCTTCCATTTCTGAGATAAGGCAAAGCCATCTCCATTTTCAGGAGGTGTATGAATCGCTGTGTGCCCACTAAAAACCAATGAGCTGTCATGCAACAAAAAGCTGAGAAAGGAACATTATGTGCAGCTCAAGGCTGGCCTACATTTGTTATAATTGTTCAGGTGAGATCTGCTCAACAAGGACCATTTCATAAGCATCTGAGTCTACCGGGAGGCTTTCTCCAAGTTAGCCAAGTTAACTGGAAAGAGCTTCCACTTTGCTTTGCACCTGTTTGATAATAATATGGCATTACTCATCCCAAATATTTATACTCATTGACTCTCTAGTGATGTCCTTTTATAACAGCTTGTTGGGGTATGTGGCAGAATATTTGGCCTTGTTTTCAGAAACTGATAGCCTATGAGTTAATACTTGTTTACATGGAATGGAGATTCTGAGTTTTACATACATGGACAGAAATGGATATGCAGCATGACTTTTATTTTAAACTTTCCAGGAAACTTCAGATGTGCCTGGAAGCAGATTCCCTGCTCAGTTGGGCCTCCAAGGGTTAGCAGCAATCTCAGTCAAAAGACTTGCTAAGTTCCTCTTGGCGTTTCTGCAAGCAGGCATTACAAAGTGCAGTTTATGTCGTTGCCTGATACAGTAACTGTTCTTCAGTTTTATATCTTGAACTGCTTAAGAAGCTCCTCAAAACCAGTGTGTATCTTAGTGCTCACGTTTACTGCTGCCATAGAAGGTTTGTGTCCCTCAGCTTGGCTCACATTACATGCTGTTTGAATTTGAGCCTGGCAGGCTGAGCTTCATGGCTCAACAACTTCTCAATAGCTCCTCATGTACCTGTTGTAACAGATAAAACACAACAGCATCATAGGTTTTTGGCTCCCTAAATGCCAGAAATCTGATGATAGCATCCTAGTGAATGTGCAGTGATTTCTAATGCTTCACCTCACGGGCCTCTGTTTCACAGAACTCATTTGCAATTGAGTTCAGACCATTAAAGGCTGCCTGTGCATGGGGTTAGGGCTGTGCCTTCCCAGTAGATTTCCCTATCTGTGCCTACTTACTGTACTTTAGTTCCTTCTGCAGAGCATTTTCAGGGCACACAAGTGAGTTTCTTTTGGGTAAAACTAAGCTGGAAGATGCCTTCTTGGAGAACCCCTAATACATCCCAGTGGATATTCAGTACATGGCAACAAACTTATGCTGGCCTGGAGTCTGCAAAACACATATTGTGGGTACTGGGCCCTTGTTTCATTTTACAGACCTATTTCTCCTGGAGTGTTGTTTGCTAACATACGCTTGGCTGTGGCAGATCAGATGTTGGAGTTTCTGGTCTTTTGGTGGCAATAAATTCCCTTCCCCTTCAGTGAAAGGATCTGTATCTTTGCCTGCACATTTAATTTTGTCCACAGAGCCTTTGTCTTCTATAACTATAGTATAGTTCCCTGTGTCAGATAAATGATATTTGAGACAGTGATTGCCTGATTTCATGAACCCAAAACTTTATGCTTTATTTTTTTTGCCTTTGCTTTACAGAAAATGGACGTTCCTGTGATGCTGAGACACCTGCGGGAGCAGAGAGTGTTTATGATCCAGACCATAGCCCAGTACAAATTTGTCTACCAAGTGCTCATACAATTCCTGCAAAACTCGAGACTTATTTAATCTTTTCAAACATCCCAGACCCAGCATTGTGAATCTGACTGAACGTTACTGATGAACAAGGGGAACTGCCTTGACAACACTGTGTGCATATATTGCACTTTTTAAAGTTGTCTTGAAAGTAAGGAATTATGGTTCTTTACTAGTCTCCCATGGATTATTTTATACAAGATATAATTTATTTTTCTTGGAATAACTTTTGAATTACTTTAATAACTCATAAAACTTATAGTGTCCTTCAAAGTGAACCACATTTGACATGACTGGTCTGCATTGTAACATGTCTGTAAGGAAAACAATCCTTTGTAAAGGTAGTTTGCTGGCTTTTGTTTTGCTATACAGCTTCTGAAACCTACAGTTATTTGGCAGTGGGCTTTTTCTCACGTCAGGACGTTCTGGATCCGGTATGTGGCTTCTCTGGTAGAAACAAGACCTGCTAGATGCCAGCTACAGCTCTATGTAAGTGGAAGCTGAGGCTGCACAGCACGGAGACCTGAGCTTCTGCATGTGCAGCCAGGCAAGTTACAGAGGGCTCAAGCACAGGACATTGTGAGGACAGAGAGTTTTGGGTGCTAAACTGTTCAAATTCCACAAGAATTGCCGTTTTAGATTAGTCCTTGAAAAACATCCATATTGTATCTTTTTAAGGAAGCCTTTTGCTGCTGTGTGCAACCCTTGAAGGGATTCATAAGAAGCAATGTAGGGTGAAGTGCAGTGACCTATAATAGGCTGCAGTCAGTGACTGACTTTCCAATAACTCTGGTGGTCTGAGAGTTGAACAGCAGAGGATTTTCAAGCAAATGTATCTGGAAAAAAAATCCAAATCAAGCACCTTCTCACAAATTACACTGAAAGTATTATTGCCTTACACCCTGTGTAGAAAAGGAATCTCATTGAAGTTAGGCATCTCCAGTTGCCTTAGTCTTCACATGTGAAGTATTGTTGGATGGTAAGAGAAGGAATCAGGCTAGAGAGGAGCCTTGCAGGTCTCTGGACTCAACCCTGCTCACCCCACTGCTGGCTTTAAACTTGGATAGGTTTCTCCAGGGTCACATCCAGTTTCAGAATTCTCAAGGGTGAAGATTTCACGGCCTCTCCGGGCACGTGATGCAATGCAGTTACTTTGTCCTGGTGAAATCACCTTTCTCAGTATCCCTTCCCCAGATATTTTTAATATTGTAATCCTACTGTTGCTTTTTGTTGCATCCCCACCTCCAAACCCTCAATAAACAAAGGCCAAAGCCTGCAAGCACTCTTAATTTCAGCACTAAGGGGACTAAAATTAGTGGGGAGCCTACACTAAGGTTGTGTACCAGAATGTTTCTTGAATGTTTTTAAAACTGCACTGTGTTGATTTGGTGCTCTGCAATACCTAACATGATGACAGAGTTTCTGGTGAAGACTTGTAGTCACCAACAAATGGAGAGGAATTGTTTTGCTGTAATATCCTGACCATGTTCTTTTTAGGTATAGTTGAGTTTTCAGTCAACTTCAGTTTTCCTCTTATTTTTTCTGCCAGTGCCAACATATCTCTTGTTAAATTAGCAGCAACCATTTAAAGTCTTTTCAGCAGCATCTGCATGATAATTGCAGAGAGATGCTTTATATCTGGGAAAAAAGCCAAGGAATAAACCTTGAAGCAAAGTGTATTAAATTAGTTATCTCGTTATAACTTTTTGAATAATTTCCTAATGATGAATTAAGTTTGAACTCAGAGCTGTCAAGTCCCATTGCTCCACTTGAATGTGAGAAGTAGAAAATCAGGAGGGAAAAGAATCTGTTCTTATGTCTTATTATTCAGCTGCTCTTGGCTGAAATGTGTATTTCTGCTGCTACAGTGAGCACAGGAAAGTTATTGCATAAGAGTGTGAAGAGCTGTGTTTGAAGGGGAGAAAATTAAGCAAATGTTTTTTTTATGCAAAGATGCATCATAGGTGTCTTAGAAAAACATTAATTAGAAAAAGGCACAAAAAATCCTTTCCAAATTAAGTCAGTGCCTATTAATGAGCCAAATAAGTGGCCATGTGGTAAACAGTCATTTCCAATTAACTCCTAATGTGGCTGGTATGGTAGATAGAGGCCAATGTGAGTCACTTTTTCCCTTTCATTGTCAAAGAATGGTAATTTTAAACTTCTCCTTTCATCTGACTTCAATGTATTTTTCCCTGCTAGATTTTATCTTGACTAGATCTGTTAATATCATAAGTGAATTGGGCTGCTGCATGTCTTCAGAGGTTCCTTTCCACCCCAGCTTACAAGCAGCCCTCAGCATGCTGATGTTTTATGGTTGAAATGTGATACAGTTTTGTAAGGGAAAAAATGAACCTTCTCACTTTGAACCTGTTGTAGTTTTATCAGGCCAAAATTGCTTGGGCAGTATTTCCTAACCTTTAGGGAGTGACAGGAAAATGCATTTTGCATCCAATTTTCTTAGTCATAGCAGGAATGAACACATGAGCCTTAAAGCAACAGCGCTGTTTAGTTTCTGTCCAGCAGACTTTTAAACAGCAGAACCCTTGAGGAGAAAAGGGCAGTTCGGAGTTGCTGTTTGTTGTGTTGCATGTTTTTTAACATCAAAGCATAACAGTAGTTTGAGACCAGTTTCATCCATTTGGAGTAAAGTCTGGATTGAAAAATCTCACAATGATTCATCAATGAATGGAATTTTGACCCAAGCAGTCTTTTCCCAGGGCACCCACTTTGCAGCTTGGCATGTTCAGCCTACGCTCCTTGATGTTTTCCAAGAGAGAACTTGCAGCAGATGAGTAAGTCTGGCTTGGGCATCCGTTGTGTCTGTTTTCCTTTAGTACACTCCTCATCTCTATTTAAAAACCTTTGCCTTTTTAATTTCAACTCTTACCAACTGTAGTATTGAGGCGCTGGCAGCAGCTTTTAGGTTAAAGTTATGGTCTGAGCATTTCATGCTTCCCGTTGTTCGAGCAGGGATGGGAGAGATGACAGCTGAGTTGTGACACTGCTTAGTGCTGTGGGGATCCTGTTTCTGTCCTCCATCAGACACACTAGAGGATGGTGGGCATCAGCTGCTCAGGTCCTACTTGTTTCAGGTCCTACAAAGGCTTGTTTTGGCACCTCTTGTCCCGAGGAAAGATGAAGCTTGTTCCCATAAACATTTTCCTATATAGGCATACAGAGATCCTAAAGGCTCAGCCTTATTAGAAGTTCCCTAAACTAATTTTAGCTGGCAGATGACACATCTACGAGAACTTACTTAACCTATTGCCAGCATAGTCCTTGAAGCATGTTGTGCATTTCTATTCTACTTAATTAAATCAGCTGCCTCAGCTACAAATATTATTAAATATTTGCATGATTTCAAAAGCTGGGTTTTTTTAAATTACTTTCTTGTAAATAAACAGAAATGCAAATGGCAAAACATAAACTTACTCATTCTTTTCCAACCTAAGTGCTTCAATTGTGCTTGTCATTGTCAGCCAGGACATTATTTTTTGATCCAGTACCTGCTATGTCTGTGCAGTCCACAAGCAACTTAAAAGAGATGTTGATGGGCAATCTTGTACTTGGATATAGCACGGAAATCTGTAGGGAAAATTGGGCAGAGCTACTGACAATGCTGCATTTCCAACAGGCGACTTCCCACCGGTCTCTTGGGAGGAGATGATGACTGAATTAGCTGTTGCCAGCCTTGCTAACAGTTTGTGGTCTGTGTGCTCACAAAGTGGAATCATCAGGCTGATCTCTGCTGTAGCAGCTCTCATGCATCACTGAGGGAGGTCCGAGTTAAATTTTGCTGCTTATCTTCGTGGATAAAAAACCGCTAGGGTGGCAGCCACTGCAGGAAATAAAGGCTGCATCACATTTGCAGGAAAAAACTCCTGAGCTGTCCATGAGAGGAAGGACTGCATGAAAACAGCCTTTGACCACTCTTCTACAAAATGAATATAAAGCTGCTGATGTATACTTCAAGACATGGAGTTTGGGATAGGTTTTGATGCTAGTAAGAGAAAGGCTGTAAGTCCAGAACCCCAAAAGCAATTGTCCCCAGCTTGTTCTTAGCCTTCTAGAGAGCTTTTCTTGTAGCATCTGGTGCTAAGGGATCTATAGATGCCATCTAAGTCTTTAGAGAGAAGGACATTATACATGCAGCTGCTTGCAGGGACTGGGACTTGAGGAAATGGCTGTGGGGCAAACAAGATGGAGGTATTAACCATAAATAAACTATTGTTAGATTGTGAAACAAAACAGTGCACAGGTCAAAAATAGCAGTGTTTATATAAATATTTAAAGTAAATAAAATTAGTCAGTGTTTTTGGAGTATCTTAGATTACAGTTCCATTGGTTTCTCTCTGCTGTTTTTTGGATGGCATTTCTCTGAAGTTTTTTTGCCTGTGCTTTATGTGCACCCTCACCAAGAGTTTCCCACACTCTTTTAACAATAGGACTTTGCCTTTGGAGAGTGAACTGGAAATCAGTGATAAATAGGAGCTTCCACTGGAGAATTCCAGCACTATGTAACAGTGAGGGAAGGACTACCACTGATTCACCTGGGTAAGGACTCAGTGTTGGACAGTCAGTTCCAGGTATTTCAGGGGTAGTGTTCCTTGATTAGGCAGGGAGGCAGAAAAGAGGAATGTTTCCCACAAACTGTTTCCATGTCAGGTTAGAGGGCACCCCCTGACTTAGACAGTGGCTGGTAGTTGAGGAAGAAATAGAGATGTGTCTAGAAAAGGGTGCTCAGCCCCTCTGGTGCACCTGGCAGCCAGTCCCTTAGGGGCTTCCTGAGGCCAAAGCTGTATCCTGTGTCACTGTGTGTAGTACCTACTGATGGATCCATCTTCCATGAATCACATTACCTTCTCTTTAGGAGCCATTTATTCCTCTGGCCTTCACAATGTCCTGTGCTGGTGAGTTCCACAGCTTATAGATGTAATGTATGAGAACTTCCTTTTTGTGTATGTTAAATAAAAGTATTTTCTTGCTTCTCCTTGGTCTTTAAAAGAAAGCAAATCTGTACTGCCAGAAACACCGGCAATAGGATGTTTATCTTGTTGAGGTTGTTCCATATGGAAAACACATTTTCCTCACTAGTAAAGTACCTTTCTTTGGTTATTTTACAAAGGAAAAAGTTTACACATGCAGATGACGTTAATATTCCCATATGTTATTGTGTGGAATGTGTTAAATGAGATAACATGTTTAAGTTTTATGTCACTGGATTTTACTGTCCTGTTTTACTTCAGTATTGTGATGCCTCCTGTTTTATTTGTTCTGTAATTCTGTATCTGACAGTTTAGCACAAAACAGTGATCTAAATCTCACCACCTCATTGTATTTACACATTTTGTAGAGAAATGAGACATCAGTTATGTGCCCTTCCTGCCCCCAACCCCTCCTGTTAGGGCTGAATGGCAGAACTATTCTATGCTATTGAAAGCCTTTTAAATAAAAATCTATGCATGCTATTTTATATTCTAATGTATTATTCATATCAGTACATAAGCTTATGCTTGTCAGTTTTATCTTGTGTATAGAACTGATTACTTTTGACAGTATTTTTGCACTGTTTCTTTTCTTTCTCTTTTTATAATAAAAAGTTCTATCAGCATTAATTGACTGCAATAATTTTTTTACCCCTTTCACTGCCTTTGTGTAAATAGTGTCTTATATGCTTCTGCAAATGTGAGAATGTCTTCAGTCTCTAAGGTTTTTTTTGGTAAGGCTGTCCTTCATATTCACAGTATACAATAAACCTTTTTTTTTCAATGAAAACAGTGTTTGTGTTCTTTTCTGTACCAGCTTAAGGAGTTTGTATTTTCACCTACACTGCTTGAGTTGGTTTCCCGAGTTAAAGTGATAGGCACAGCCAGGGCCACAGCGAGCTTTGAATAACTTTCTGTAAATAGAAATCCAAGTTTCACAGGGGCAAGGCTCCCACTGGTGCCTCATGTTCAGCTAATCCAGTTCTTTGGTGTTGAAGTGTGGTCGGGGCTCAGACAGCCTTGCTGAAGTAAAGGTATTATTGCCCAGAACAAGAATTTATTTGACAAGACAAGGTTAGGAAAAATAGTGAGATAGTGCCCTCTTCCTAGGCTTGGCTGTACTTAAATGGCCTTGGCTTTCTGGAATTGTAGATCTGGTGCAGTTTTATGTACTTCAGCAACAACTGCTGGCTGGAGAGCAATGAAAGATTTCAGCAAAATGAGCTGACAAACCCTTGTACGAGCAGTTTTATTTTTAGAGCAGTGCTTACAAGAAAGAACACATCACCCTTAAGAACTTCATTGTATTTTCTTTCTCATCATACTTTATAAGCTGTGAAAACAGTAAGGAATGGGCAGGTAGTTTTATTATGCACCATATTTCAATTTTGATGCTAAAAGTTTACAGCTACACTCTTTCCCCCCCCCCATCCTTAAAAGCAAACTCTTGCCATTGATCTAAATGGAGGGAAAAAATCCTCTTGCTTTTTATATAGGTAGAGAAAGCGAAGCCCTGGACTTTTTCCTCAGTGTTCCTCTTCCTCTCTTAAAAATAATTTCTAACATATTACAATAGTTGCAATCCACTGGAGATGAAGGTATGGTTATAAGGAAATATGAGCTCTCCTCGGCACTAACTCACTTTTAACTTGTAAAGGAGTCTAAAAAGCCAGAAGTTGCACAGTTCATGTCTTGTGCAAGCCTTCAAGCTCCAACATCGGTGACAAATTGAGCTCTAGGTCTTCGCTGTGATGAATCCTCATCTGCCAGGAGCAGTGATGGACCTGCAGATTAACTGGCTGAGGGAACATTGGTGGGCATTTCTGTAAAATGTACAGAATCCATCACCCCATTTCCCCTCTCTCTCAATTAAGCCACTGCAAATAAAAATGATGCAAGAAAAAAAAGAAATGGGTACTAAACCACAACAGAAAAAATAGGGCTTTTGCTATTTTTTCAGATTAAGCAAAACTATTTGGGCAGAAGGACCTATCACAAAACCATTGCACCCACTTAAGTGTACAAGTGGAACCAAGAGGGGCCGACACCACTTTATTTACTATACGCAAATAAGATCCACACCAACATCCCTAAAGAAAAAAAATGGCCATTTTTGCACATGAGCCATCACAAGGCATAACCTTTAAGAAACCATGAACGCTTCCTTTAAAAAAAAAAAAAAAAAAGGCAATTGTAGATGTGTGGAAGCTTGGCCTACGTGTGTTTGTCATTCCAATTATAGGACAGAACTGTGTTCATACTCTACCGCTTTTCAAAGTGCTCCTCAAGGTTTCCATAACAAGGCTTTTTAAATAAAGGTTTGAAGGATTGCATAGATTCAAAGGCTCAGTGGTCCTCTAATTCCTTTTTGATCTCTGAAATGTATGGATGATCTTTCCCATGTGCTACTTCCATGATAGCAATTGCCTATGAAAAGAAAAAAAAAATATATTCACACAATTGATTCATATATAACACCAGGCTATAAATACTCTCTTTAGAGGTTTGAAGCAGTCTGACACCTCTAGCTACTTTTTGTCCCCTTGTAGTCATAAACCCAGTAGGAAATAAAATGAAATTCAAAACTAAGTAATAAAGGTTTTATATTCAGAGAATACATCTTTGATCTTAAAGGAGCCCAAAGCACCTTTTAAAATTATATTTCTGACAAAACTACTTTGAATGCAACCAGCTCCAGGACAGAAAACTGCAAGTGCGGTGGGTAATATTCCGGTAGAGGACTTAGCCAGTATCAGAGCGAGCTCAGCTCCTACCAATTTATCCTTGAGCTGTCAGAGACATGCAGGCCTAGTGCAGGACTAATGCTAAGGCATTTCAAATTTGAGCCTGTAAACCCTCTGCTCCTTCCAGGGGCTGCCAATGGTTTAGGAAGGAAGAAACTTCTTAGGCAGAAGTGAAATCCCATAAGATTTGGACAGCTGCTGCTGTGCCCAACTCCCTGGTGTTTCACCTGCAGCCTGCTCCAGGCCTGATAGGGAGGATTGCAGGCAGCCAAACCCCTGACTGGCACCTTTCCTGCCCTGGAATGTGTGCAGGGGCAAGATTTCCACTTGAGAAAAGATGTGATAAAAGGCAGCACTAGAGAGAATTGAGAAAAAAGTTCAGTTTAAATCCGAGATGTTTAAAGGCCACCAGTGCTAAGATAGAGCAAGGAATTACAGTATCCTGGCCCTCTGAGTATTTAGTAATTTCATCCTTGGGAAACTTTTATGCTCTTGTATTTGTTAAGTCAGTAAAACAAGGGCTTTTGGTTCTACCTCAACAGTGAGAAACGACTCCACCCCTCCTCCTGCTCAAAAAAAGAAAGGAGGACCTTCTGGATGAGCTGCTCACAAACTGACAGGGAACAGTGGGTTTGCTTTTCCACTAAATCCCAAACATCAGAGGCACTTTGGGCAGTTCCTGTAGACAGCTTTTGGAAGTGAGTCATTAGAAAATGTTTGTGTTAGGAAACTAACTATGCCAACAAATTTACCTCACAGTTCCCTACCCCCCGTCCCATGCTCCTACTGGCACAAGTCCCATTTCTACTCAAGGGTTTAACATCACAGTGAAGGAAAACCTATGCCAATTTCATACTAGGGAATAGTTAAATTTGAGAGCACATATTCTTCTAGCATTTTTCACCACGGTTGGATGGCACTGTTATTTGCTGGCAAAAAACTTGCCAGCATCTAAAAAGCAAGAAGAAATAAATATATTGTGACATTCCACACTGTCATTATATGCTACAGTAGTCACTGATGCCTAAGAAACGAAAATTTCTGTCCAATAACTATAGGGGGAAATAGTCAAGAAGCATAGTATAGACTAATAAAAAATAGCAGAATAAAAAACTAAAGAATAAGGCACAGACTAACAAAAAGGAATGAAGAAAAACATAAAACCAAAATGCTGTTATTTGCCAATTTCAGCATTACCAGATGCATTGAATTCCCTTCAGCTATGTAAAAATCAATTGGTTCCAGAACAAATAACCACCAAAAGCATGCCTAGTCTAAGTTGGATATAGAAATCACAGACTTCAATGAAACACTATGTGCCTTTTATAAGAGCCAAGCATTTTTCCTGTCCTTACCCAGCAAATGAGGGGAAGATAGGGTTCTGCTTCATTTACACTAGTGCAGCTCTAGCTCAGTGAAGAACTCAGAGCAAATGTTTAAGCATAATTCTCACTCCAGATGCAGCAGTATGAACCCACTGTGAAAAGGCACCCAAGAGCAGACCTATCCTCCATCTCTAGAAAAACCAAATCTGAGCCAAAAATCCAGCGACCAAATACATCAACACATGGTGCATTTCCTACCACGCCAGGCTCACTGACAGAGAAGCACACAGTGTTTCAACGACCCCATGGCTGAACTGGTGTTATTAATGGAGAAACCAGGCAATAAATACCCTCTTCAGGGCTTTAACTCCAGCCGTCCTGTTCTTCAGTGCCATGTACAGTCTCCCTAATTTCAGCCACATGGAGGCAACATTCAGCGAGTAGGAGGGATAATGTTTACTGCAAGAGAAAGAAATTCAGCTTTATCAACTTTGGCAGTTTCACAGCATTTTCCCAGTTCTGTCCCCCTCTCATGGGGCAAGCTGCTTCTCGTTGCCCCTGCCCATTCAGTGCTCATCCCCTCTGCCGTGACTGCCAAGAGCCAGTGCCAATTGTGTCTGGGATGGGGACGCCTGTCAGCTGGGAATTGGACTGAAACTACCATATGCCTCTGAACAGCTGTCAGATGGCAATGACTTTCTGCCACTAGTTTTAATCTAGCCAGCTACAGAGAGAGCCTGCATTGTTAGGAGTTTTTGGAGCCACCCTGCACCCGCAGCAGTAGCTCTGTGTGTTCCACAATGGTTGGTGGGCTGAAAAGCGAGGGGCCCTCTGCAGTGTGCAGGGCACACATGGCAGTCTGTGCTCGCACACACAGAGCGGGCAGAGCTGACCTGGAATGCCAGGCTCAGAGCCAGAGGAGCTGGGCAAGTCCCAGGGAAGATAAATAGTACTGAGCCCCCGGGGGGAGGGGGGGGGGGGGGGGGGATGTTGGCTCCTTCTTTGTATCACTGCTCTCTGCCAAGTGATCTGTGACTCTATGTTGGCATCTGTTCCACAGGGAGAGATTTTCTTGCGCTCCCCCCAGCTGGCAAGAGAGTCACGTCTCAAGACGAGAATCTGTTTGGGAGATTCACGGCAGGACCAGACATAGCCAGCGTAACCGGCTGGCTCTAACCAACGAGCTCACTACTGCAAAACCAGAGAATTCTATCAGAAACAGCATTCGTGTCTCCTGCAGAGGCTGTGCGCTGCCTTGCCCCACGCAGGGCTTCAGCCCGGGCATTCTCCCACGTCTGCAGCTCTGGGGCAGCGGGATCAGGAACGCGGGGCACCCGCAGCTCCGAGCGCAGGAGCTGAGCTCGGCTCCAGCTCCAGCTCCCTCTGCTGCTCAGCCCCAGCCCTGGGACACGGCTCTGCTCTCCTGCAGCCCTGCCCACCGTGCTGCTGCAGAGACACAGCACTGGGGCACTGCGGGAGGCTGGCAGCAACACAGGCTTTGCCTCCATTACCTTGGACAAAATACTGGCTGCAGATGCACTTTGAAGCCCTTCTTTAGTAAAAAACTACAGAATTTTAGAAACCGGTATTTACCCAGCTAAGCAGAATTAGCACAGCACCCAAGGTGGCACACAATTATTTTAATAATCCAAAGCAAGGATTTCAAAGTCAGTCCTGCTATATATTGCAGACCACATTCTGATAGCAATAAACACTGTCCTGGCACTTAAATATTCCTTTTTGAGAAGTGGTATCATGGGTAGAATGTTTATACAACACACACTGAGAGAAGTGTTCTCTGCCCAAACTTGTCTTAATTGTTCAGGTCATTAATTAGAGCATTAAAAAAAAAAAAAAGTCTCTCATATTTACCTGTAGGGTCTGATAATTTTTTGTCCATAACACAGCGCACCTTCCCAGTCCTGCACATAGAGACAGACACCCATGGCCTGGTACATCATATGTAACATATAAACATTACTGTCTTCAAACACTGCACCCATCTTGTCCAGGCTGAGTTCACAGATCTCCAGTAATTCACTAGGGGGTAGGAAAAAGTCAAGGAATGCAATAAATCTATGGCCTCACATTATACAACTACCTGATAATGCCTTCAGACACAAAGAGGACAGAGACAAGTTTAATTTCTCCTGGTCATAGTATTTCTCCTGCAAGTACTTCTGAAGTCCAGCAAGCAAGATTTTTAGGTCACACACCAGTGGAGCGAGGGTAAGACAAAGGATATATTTGTAGTGTTTGGCTCGCCTGAATTCCTCAATCACGTTCCTGGCATATCTGATCATGTCCTTTACTGTCTCTGCTGACGGAGGATCATTCAGCTTGCAGATTTCCAGTTTCTGTTTATCCTGAAGGAAACACAATGCACCTTACAAAGGCGGGTTCCAAGTCCTACAAATAAAAGTGCACCTCCTATACAAAATTTCTCGAATAAAAAAGACACAGATGTGAACTTAAGCTCTTCAGAGAATGAAAAAACAAAGGTAGGATGTGCACCTGCAATTTTTCTATAAAGCCTTAGCGAGAAATCCTAGGATCCCCTGGCCTTCCAGTTCATCTGCCATTCTCTACTTCCAAGAAGTCCCTCTCTTTTGAAAGATTGAAGAGCTTTTCAATTTTGTCTTGCAAGCTGTTTTACATAAGAAATTTCACGGCTTCCAAAAGATTAGGGTTTTAAACAAACTTAGGCTTACTTTTAAGGCTCTAATAGCTCAAGGACCTTAGGTTGACTACCAAATGATATCTCTGTGGAAAATGATATGATCTTAAATACAGAAAAGGATCCTTCAGATCTACAGGCAAAACCACATTTCCGTGTATTTTGTTATTTCTGCTGGACAGTTCCACTTAGTCTTATCTCTCTATCTAACATGCTATTTCATGAAGAGTCAGCTACAATCTAGAGACAATTTTTGCTGTATAAGCTTCGCATTGTTGCAAGATCTTTTTTCTTTTATTATTTAATCTGCCAGCTGATAGAGCTACAGGGACTCTCCAGAACTGAAGGAGGCTGAGTGACAGGTGACTCCCCGAGTAGCACATGGTTGAAAATCACAGATGAAATCCTGGCTTCATTAAACTCAGTGGCAAAATTATCAAGGTAACTGTGGGGAAAAACACAAATGAAATGGGATCAACAAAATAGCCTCAAGCAACAATACTGCGTACTATCTGGAAAAAAAGAATCACAAAAGATGACACCATTTAGGGGAAGGAGATGGCTGTCTAGTCAATGTGGGAAGCAGCTCTCAAAAGGACACATGGTAAAAATGAGAGGAAAAATGATCTGGAACTTAAGGATTGGATTATGCCAGACACACTGATGCTGTCTGGAATGACAGATAAGCTACACAGGGCTCAATTCTTGTAGGACCTTCAGCAAAGGAGGTCCAAATGGTTGCACAGGCACAGCTGTCTCAGCATCTGTTGTGTTTGGGTACCTTTTCCCCCCAGGAAGTGCTTTTCTTTAAAACACCTAACACCTTGTTGTCAGGAACACTGTCTGGATCTTCCTTTGTCCTTTGAGGGGCACCAGCTCACATTTAATGAACATAACTCTGGCCTGCACATCACAAGGGGCTGTGACCTGGGACCATGCTGTCCCTGAGCAGACCAATATGATGCTACTGTAAAAAAGACCATTCCTCAGATTCTGCTGGGTCTCCAAACCATCCTGACATGCCATACAATGTCCCCTAGAATTGACTGAAATGTCCCAACCAAGAAATGCAGCAGCACTCTATTCCAGAAATGCCCCAAGCAAGATTTACTTGCTGGGAGTTAAGTTCTGAGCTAAATTTGTTCGGCCAGGTAGCATACACATAGTGTAATTATCTACTTTTAATAATGTTTTCATCTTTGCTTTGAAGCTTAACTTTAAATAGGCCTCTACCAGGAAATTTCCTGATGTATTATGATTACAGTGGAAAGAATGAGTATCAGCATTCTGGACAGAAAGACAGAAAAATACAACCACCTCCCCTCATCCCCATTATCCTACTTTCCAAAATGTAATTAAGCTAGATAGGATATTACATCAAAGGACATGGGTAGGTGCCTTGACAGTCAGGAGTATATTTCACACCAATTCCATTACCTTTTCCTTCGTAGTGCACTCCCTGCAATCGCAGCTAAAGAAATAGGAGTCTCTTAATCGGTCATTTCTGTCTTCTGTGGGATACAGCAGGTCAATATAACTGCTAAAAATCTACATGGTAAAAAAAAAAAAAACAACCAAAAAGCTGTTAGTGAGAAGCAGCATCACTGAACATATTTATCATACTAGTAGACTACTATGACAACTACATATTCATGCAGCTTGTGGACCCCTGCAGCCACTTCACCTGCCCACTCCCCCACATCCCAAGCCCCTTGGCAGCATCAGGACTTGTCACTTGCAAATGCAACCTCACAGAGAAGTGTTCCTTTCCTACTCGTTATGGAATTTCCCTCAAATATTACCCTGGCTTGCACCCAGGACAGCAAGATTCAGGTGTGGATAAGGAAACTATCATAGCATAAATCTCAGGCTCCTGTCAGACTACAAAGAGATGCCTACTTTTCAGAAGTAAAATAATGATTTCAGGTATCCAGCCTAGGATAAATTACAGTGGCCTGGTTTTTTGGAGGCTGGAATCTCAAATTTTTCTTTCTGAAAACCTACAAAAATTGGGGCAACAGCAGTCACTAGTAGCTTTAGAAACTTAGGACAAGACCTTTAGATCTCTGAAAAGAAGAGAGGCCCAGTGCTCCAGTTCAAGGAGAATGAATATCAGAATTACTTCAGCAGCAATATTTTAAAGCCAAAGAAAACCTGCTTTTGAACATTTTAAAGGCCCTTCATATACACTATTCTTAAGTTTTTCTCTATTTCAATGGTCTTCAGAAAAGAACCCCTGCAACTAGCTTTAATGCAGTGCTTTTAAAACGAGATCTCCCCCAAGAAACACGTCCTATGCACAGCACAGTTGATCATTCTGCAGACCAAGGAACAGCTTTAGCTCCATTTCCTCATCTATAGTTATTTGAAATGCTTTGCTCAGTCTTTATACTTAAAGTTTCTCTTTTCTTTAAAAGTAAAATTACATGCAATTTCATACAGTGCACTTTCTTTTTAAGTGTGAGCGTGTCATCTCACACTTTCCCTCACACTCCTCTCCTCCCTTCGATATTTTCAAAGCATGTGGAATGCAGGGACCACATTAACAGCGAAAAAAACTTTAAAATGTTGCCCTGCAATGGCTGCACGGAGCCTGAAGATGGAGACACAGGCTGGGACACTGCACTGCGACCACACACAGCCACAGCTCCAGTTCAGAAAATCCTGAAGTGTCACAAAAGCCAATGTGCAAAGCCTGTGAGGTCCTGGAGAGCTGATGCAGCTTCTAAGGCAGAATTCAACCTGAAGAAGATGCCGAGCAAGGTAAAGACTCCACATCTCTACCTCTAATGATAAACCTTCCTCCAAAATGCTGAAAATGTCTGGGATTCCACAACAAAACTCTGAATTCAGAGTAAGTCCTTCTCTGTTACCACAAAGCATTTGCAGTGACTGCCATAATCACAGAAAAAGCATCGCTGGCAAATGGCATCAAAAGAAGTTGCTCACCTGAGTCGTTCACCCTTGGCTACAGCAACTAAACTCACTTTGTTCTCAAGGGGGAACAGCTATAATCCATAAAAATAACCTCTCTACCTTTCTTCCAGGCTGCTATCACACACCTCAGAAAACAGTAGATGCTATAAAAAATGAAATCTGAGCTTATCAGTATTAACTTTGCCCATTAAATTAACATTTACAAATGAGCCATTGAAATTCTGCACAAACTCTATCCCCAGAGAGGATGGAGGAACAGTATCCTCATTCCCTGCAGGTATTTGAACATCCTCCCCAACTCTGTTTAACATCTTTTTTTGTTTGTTTTGTTTTGTTTTTTTTTTTAAATAAAGTGCAGCTCTACTGTTTAAAACTCCCTGCCAAATTCATTATTTGATTGAGAAAGTTTCAAGGTAAACCCAGAGCCTTACTTAATTTCACAGATTTTTATTCCTCTCTGTTCAGTTTCACTCCACCTAAAACCACACATTTGTTCTTCTGTGATTTTCCAGCAAATGCCACTGAGGTGATATGACCAAGTCCCATGTTTTGTGGATGCTCTGTCCAAACAGAAGTCAGAGGATTTATCTGTACCCATTTACCTTGTTTATTCTGGCTTCAATTTCAACACATTACTATTATACTGGGAACTATTATAGCAGTAATAATTTGCTTTGATCTTGGAATTTCAAAGCACCAGCCAAACATCAGTAAACTCAGCCTCATTTTACAGATGGGTAAACTGAGAGAGAGGCTGGCAGATACTCAGTGACTGCTGCAGGTGCCCTTCCCATGTTTTAGCAAAAAATAGGGTACTGCCTCCAAAAATCCCTTCAATCCTAATTTTTCCAAAGCACCATCTTGCATTTCTCTGAGAAACAAGAGATCCTTCCTTCCTGTTATTAAATTGCCATCTAATTGAAATGATCCCTGAGAAACAGAATGAATCCTGTCAGGTTGCATGAGAATAGAGCACATACAAACACTGTGTTTACCTCCTCTCCAGGCTCAATCTCTCTAACAGCTCTGACTTCAGCCAAGGTTCCCTTGTAAGTCACAATCACATTTGGGCAACAGCTATGGTTCATCAATGCAACACTGTAAAAGTAGAAAAGTAAATGTTTTCCCCAACCACCGCCACAAGTAACAGGCAAAAAGTTAAGCACCACTCCACAAAATAAATAAGTCTGAAAGATTGAGTCAGTCTGTCTCTCTAAGCTGTTTTTATTCTGAGGCTTAACATGAAGGTAACCTTGGGAAAATCTGTTTTACTGTTATTTATTCTAATGATATGGAGAATGGCTGTGCTGATGAATCATTACAATTTTTTAATCCTATTATTGCAGAACTAGGCAAGTTATTATTTGCCCCTTCTTACAGTGCTACAGGACACCTGAGAGGTATGTTCATACAGCTTTACTATCAATATGATAGACAGACTATTTTCCTCAGAGGAGAAAGAAAAACATGTTTTACCTAAAAGGAAACAAGTAAATATAGGAAAACAAAAGACTGCTGCATTGCAAATTAAGATGGGTGTTAAAATTTTAGATGGCTTCTATTCAAATGTAAACAGCCTCCATGTTTGAAGCGGGAGGGAAGAGATCTCTCTCTGTTATACCAGCACATGATTTGGACAAAAATCTGGATGGATAGAGAAAAGTAAACCCCCTTATTACCAAGCTTGAAGAAAGTGCAGTTCACTGCTTATCTGAGATAAAATTTGTAATTTTAATTCTTTCTCTTCCAATCTAGCAAAATAACTACTGTCTCTTCAGTATTTTTAGCTCACAGGCATAACTGTTAAGTAGGAAAGATCTCTGGACTCTTGTATCCTGAGCATTTACAAAGGATGGTGTTGGACATTTTTCCAGGACACCCTGGTTTAACACTCTCCTCTTCCCACAATGACTCTGATCCTGGGCATTTCAAGGCATTAACTTCCAATCTGTAGATCAGGGACCTGCCTGAAGAAGAAGAATAATCCGTGAAGCAAGGTCTAGCTACTATTGCTTGTCTGCAGCACTTGGCAAAATCACATCCAGCTTTAAGTGGGCATCCGTAAGTTTCAGGTTACTTTGACACAGATAAGCTACGAGTAACCCAAGCCTCACCAGGAAGTCAAACTAAGCCTCAGTGCTAATACCTTCATACAGGCTGTGCAAAGATCAGGGGCAGAAATACCCTCCTCTGCTACACTATTAACTGGGAAGGGCAGATTTAAAAATGCAATAAATGTTTCCTGGCCCTAAAGAAAGCTGTAGTCCCCCATTCATGAACTGCAGCTGACGTTTAACATCCGCAGTTCATTTGTAAAGTTAAGAAACTTGTACATATTTTTTTTCCACTGTCATAGCAAGGAGGCTCAAAGAAGCCATGAAAGGGATTTAGTATTTGCCAAGGAACAAAGGTAGAAGGGATATTGTTCAGAGAGCACCAGGAGAAGGATTATACCCAGCCAAAACAGGAAGCTGTGAATAGAGAAAGTCACCTACAACCCTTTCCATTCGGCTTTGATCATTACTTGATGTCCCTGTTCAGAACCTGTGACCCAAGTAAGTGTTTTCTACCAACCTGAATACAGTTCACAATCCAAGTTTCAAAACAAATTATGTGTGTAATTTTACCAAAATTACTGTATTTTTCAGAAAAACTGCTGCAAATAATTAGCCACATTTCATTAGCCAATTAAAGATATTTAAAACGAGACAAATTATTTTAAGTAGATATCTGCTTCCTCTATTTGTTTTTAAATAAGTTAATTTTATCTTTTAAAAATATTAAAATCAACCTACTCAGGAAATATGGCTGATCCCAAATGAGAGAGTTCTTCATCTTCAATTGTGAAGCCATTACAGTTAACCTAAGAAAAAAGAGAAAGGTGCTGGATCAGCTTCTGGTCAGCTGAGTACTCCATATGTACGTCCATGTCACATTCTCATACATCAACCACAACTGCAGAAATTTGCTTACAACTTCCATCCACCTCTCCAGGACTCATAGGGAGCTCCATGACATCTCAACAAGTGAAGTGAGGACAAAGTCCCACTCCAAAGGAATGCACAGGACACTAAAGAACTGACAGTCCAACACTTGCACCTGCTCAGGACACATCGAGGGAATTGCTCCTTGGAGGGTCAACCAAGAGAAGTGGGGCTCAAAAAGAGCACACAAAACCTTTTCCCAACATGGGGCAAAGAGACTTCATTGGGCCATGACAAGGAAAGGGCCAAAGCAGAGCTACACATGCAAGGAGCAATGTGGGAATGAAGGGCAGCAAACTCAGCCAGGTTGGGGCAGTACAGAGCTTTGATGGAGCATGTCACAGTGACCTGCCACAACGGCACCTGTCATCAAAGACTGCACATGTCAGCTACAGCTAAAGCACATGTGAAAACAACAAAAGCCCTGAGAAAGACTTGAATCTCATAAAGACATAGAATAGGAGGGGACAGAAAAAGTACGGAGTATGAGAGGAAGTGTATTCCTGATTTAACAGACACAGGATCAAAAGAACTTGTTCACAAAACTCTTTTATAGAATAGATTCAAGCAGGTTTTAAAACATTCTCACTTTTGTTCTTATCCAAGTCAAAGGAATCTTGTAGAAGTTTCAGCTTTTTTCATGTGGTTTGTATGACTTTAAGTGGCCAAAATGCACCTCGGTCAAGTACTTTATTCCACTTCCACTTCAAATCACACACACACCGACACAAAGAGAATCCTCTCCACATTCACCATTATCTCCCTACAAACATGAAAAAAGCACCAGTAATGCACTAAAACAACTACTCACTAAAACAACATGGCCAAGTCCAGTTGAAGCTAGAAAGGGCACAGGAACAGTCAATCAAGTATAGTGCAGTATTTCTTTTGGAAAAGGTAAGAGCTGACAACAGATACTACCAACAATAACCACAGGACCATTACATGGTTTGGTTTGGAAGGGACTGTAAAGGTCGAGTTCCAATCTCTTGTTTTTTCTCCAATCCCCAGAGGCAGGGACACCTTCCAGACCAGGTTGCTCACCAAGCAAAGCGATATGCCCACAAGCTGGAATGCAGCCTGGACTAGCTTTTAGAAATACACAAATACTCAAAGCCACTCCTCAGATATGAACTATTCAGGGTGAGTCACAATTAAGGCAAGTATCCTGATTCACTCATCAGTATCTCTGCTATCTTTGCTTGATCTTCATCCTGTTATTTTTAGCAATACAGTGCCCAAAGATTCTCAGTCTCTCAAGATGGACATGCTATTCCACTGGCCATTGTAAAAGCATACCTGAAACCAAAACCAAAATGTAATTGCTGAATTCAAAAACAATAGAAGGGAAAGATAATATCAACAGCAAGTAAGAACATAAGGCTACAAAGGCTGACAAAGAACAGCTTGATGGTTCTGAATCACCGGGAAATATTTAAAAATATGTAGTGAGTTATCATCAACTCCCCTCCACTAAGCCAAAGCCAACACACTCCGTGAAAGTATCATATTAGAAATGACACAAGAGGAGGGATTAGAAGGGATGAGATATCACTGGTTTCACCAGATGAAAGCATGACTAAAAACAGGCAAAATGGAGGGAGTGAAGAGACAACAGCAGGAGAACTGGAGTTCAAGGTTGCACATTCTCTTTTCTGCCATTGGGAACAAAAGGAGGCACAACATGGAAAGTCTTCAGGGAAAGGGTGAGATGCTGGAACTTGAGGCAAGAGAGAAACTGTTTGAAGAGCACGACAAGGTGAGACTGAGGAAGAAAAGCTCCAGCCTCAAGAGCTATATTCCATGGGCACAAAAGCAAGTAGAATGATGCCAACAGCTGGAGAAGAGAGCAGTGAAAGGCAAGGACTTCAGACATAAGAACTCTATTTCATTCAAAAGGACCACTTACACTTTAGGCTGTGTAAGGAAGAGCATCAGACAAAGTTCACTAAAAGCAATGAGAAGGAATCAAAGGTATTCAAGTCCCAAATGACTGCCCTGAACCACAGGAAGAAACAATGGGGAATAGAGGAGCAAATAGACCACATGAGGCCAGAATAAGTGTTGAAGGAAAAAAAAAAGGAGCAGCAGCATATCCATACTACTGGTTTTAGGTCAAGTTAACTAATCATTAGGAAACATGTTTGTACAGCTCAAATACAAGCATACTTCCCTTTCTTCTGGAAAGATTTATCCTGGGACTAACACTCAGAAGGTTGCCTACTGTAAAACACTTCTGAGAAGCATCCAGATGATTTCTGGAGACTTTAGTTAAAAAAATTCTCATGTCCACAGTGGCAGAGTTACCTGCTGATCAGGATGAGATTAAGGTAACACCTATGAATGACCTCCATAGAGAAGGCTGGATGGAATATGAGATCTAGGAGTCAGCAGCTCACACAAGTCACTTAAAGTACCACAATCTGATGGAGGTGCTCTTGGATAGGACATGAAACAAAAGTCATTATAGCCAAAATAATGAAATCTTCGGGGAATTCTGGCTACATTCTAACAAAAATATTCAGAAATACCACAAGAAACTGGTTGTACTAACATCTTCAAAGTATCCCTCTGACAAATATAAATTTTAAAGTCTTCAAAAGAGAAAAAAACCCTTGTCATTGAAAGGAAATGTGCAATTAGAAACAACACAAGGGATGATAAGCAGATGCTAAACATCCTAAAGAACCATTCCCCTACAGAATAAGAGTACCTCTGTACTAAGAAAATAGTAACTGTGCCTTCTTGTTGGTAGAAGCCCAGCTCTACCAAACAGGATATTTCTATCTCAGCTTTCATCACAGAGGTCAGCATTTGCCCCCATCTCAAGATACTATTTTTCTCTAAAAAACTAGCTTATATTAAAGCAAAAGAGGAAAAAGAAGAAAACGGATCTTTCAGTATTCCACGGGTGTATTATTCCATCCACTACAATACATTCAATTCAGATGCATATGAAAAGTAGGTGAGAAAAAAGAAGTGCCATATCAGAAGTTATCTAACAAGACATCTTGTCTTTCCTTCATCTCTCCAGATGGCCAAACCACCTGACTACATTTAAAAGCCACACACCAGATAAAAGTTTTCAGCTGTGCTTTCTGCTGCTCTTTCTACGTCTCTGAAGTTTACTCCCTGTGAAGGTCAAACACAATGATGACCTGACCAGCAAGGATTTCCACAAGTTTGAAGCCTGAATGAAGGATTTGCCTCTGCAGGGTCTCAGGCCAGCAGCTTTCCATGTTAGTTCAACAACAGCCACACTATGTTTGGCCCACAAGAAGTTTAACTTTGACAGGGTTTATTAAAGGTTGTTTCCCCTTTTCTTCGGTGTTTGAGAAGCAGCTCATGGAAAGTCTGCAGACAAGAGTCTCTCCCCTCAGGATGAAAATGGGGCATATACAGCCACTACTGCTCAATGAAGCAGATCTCCATCAAGCATAGTCATCTGTCCCTAAGATAAGCAAAGAGCTACACTTTCCATTGCCATTAACATTCTCCCCCTTTTAGAAAGGCTAAACTCCTACAACACCATCCACCTAAGCAGGCTGTGTTCTAGCCAACTTACTTGTGCAAAGAGAACTACAAGTGCAGCATTGTCAGGGTAGTCCAAGTGCTTTGAGTAAAAGTGATGAAGAGCAGCAATGTCGTTCTGAATCAGCTCTCTCTTTTCATTGTCTAGTTTGTCAAGGTCTGTGGATAAAAAATACATTCCATTTCAATAACAGGAAAATCCCTCCAGGTAGACTTAGGTTAGAAGAGACCCAGACTTTAACAGAAACCCTTGAGGGACAAGCCACTTGGAAGTACTACAAGAAGTGCCTGCTCTTCCACAAACATAACGCTGCCTCTGCTAAAGCCACACGTGCGCTACAAAAACAGAATCACAGAATCACAAGGTTGGAAGAGACCTTCACAGTCATTGAGTCCAGCCCACGCCCAACATGAAGGATTAAAAAGCTTTTTCTCACATCTTTAGGTTAGCAGATAATTGGACACAGACTTTACTTTCTTGGGTTGTAGTCTTTAAAGTGCATTTGTTAACTCAAGCAAACAGCTCAGCCAACCCTGGCCCTCTGGAAGCCTGTCAGCTGGGGATAGCTGTCCTCAGCTGTCTGACACGACCTTACACGCTACATGGTCCCTCCAACTGTGATGTGAACTCATACTAAACCTCACTCACCTGAAAGCATGCTTTATATAATGAAACTTTCTCATACAGACCTATTCCTCACCAGCACAAACCAGGCAAAACTGCTGCTAAGGCTGATAATTAATCCCTGCTGCTTTTGAAAGATGTGGTCTTTCCTAGCACAGAAGCCCTGACTGTGGCCACACATGATAGGGATCTAGCAACAACACTGGGGCAGGGTACAGGGCCTCTCCTTTGCAGCAAGAGGAGGATAACATGAGGGTGCCCAGGAATGCAATCCACCTGACCTGTTGCATGTACCTGCTTCAGGAAGTAGCAAGCAGTGCCTGAAAGTGTCCAAGACTCCGTGGGCCGGGGGGTGATCACCAACAGAGATGTGTTTAGACTACAGACATCTACTTATAGGAGACAGCAGGGACATCAGTGGAAATGTCCTGGCACACCTGCCCACTCTATTCCATTATAGATTTCTTCAGAGATTTACCCTCAGGCTCATGACAAGTTCTAGCCAAAGTCATAGCCACTGAACCTTTCCCTACCTGGTCCATGCAGAGTAAGCTAGATATCAACCACATACTCCTGGTCCCCCCTCTCTCCCCTGAAGAGCAGAGTGTTTGGAAGTGTTTTCCTAATCCACTCTCTCACAGTGGCAGTGTAACTAGTTCTCTCCTGTTCTCTCCAGCTCAAAACAATAATGGATAGAAAATGCTGCACAGCAGTGGAAGAAGGAGGAAATTATTTGTAAGAGCATATGTGAATGATGGAGGAGTCACAAAAAACACTGAGGAAAATTAAATGGGACCATTTGATGAGATTTAAGACAAATCAGAAATAAGAAATTGAGCTTCCAACTGAGACCCAGGTGCCTTTTCCTGTCCTGTGTGTGGTGTTGCAAAGCATAAGACACCTGATAAAGGTGTGCTAAGCAATGAGGTGAGTCAAAATGGCAGCAGGAACAGGGGTGCTTGCTAACAAAAAGGCTTCTAGAGGACAAGTGGGACACTACAACAGAAAAAAACATTTCAGCATTTTATCTCCCAAATTAATAAATTATTGAAGACAAGCTGCAATGCAGAAGAATACACAGAAGTTACTTCAGCACTTACCCATTCTCCTCAACCTCAATCCTGCCAACTTACCTGTAGAACTATCCTTGCCCTAGGCAAAGTTTAATGTTGGCATTTTTCCCCCTTTTTCCTCCAGTTGTCCCAAAAGCAATGAGAGGAGCTTTTGTTCAGGAAGCAAATAAGACTACTGTGCTTGGTTACTCTGCTACCTCAAGTCCTAGCAATGAATACTTTTATTCAGTATTTTTCAGTAAAAGGTTTTGGAAGCCATCAGAGTGAGTAACATGAACATACAACCCACTGCCTCTGTGTATATTATGCTCAGCACCAAGAAAGAAAACAACAGACTGGTGAAAACTGTGCCAGGATGGTTACTACTGGTCACTTTCTAACTTGGATATAAACAGTAGCTTTCCAGTAAAAAGCAAGTCATTGCCTTATCTCCTTCTTTGGATTATTTTAGAGCATTTAGGACAAGGAATCATATATAACATGTCAGATTTGACTGGCAGTGACAGATACTGAAGCACAGTCCAGAGGGTTCTGCAATTAGCCCCTTAGTCACTGTCACCATCAAGCAACTGTGCTGTCTCTGATTTTGTGCCTCCTGGTAACAAATACCAGCTATTTTAATTTTACAACATTACAATTCTCAAAAGACACTAGAATACCAGAGAAGCAAGAGATGGATGTACGCTACATAATTAACTCTGTTTAGGTTTTAATCCTTGTTTCACAGCTCCCACAAGGAGCCAGGGGAAAAAAAGGAAGAAGAGCACTGCACTTTCAAAAAAATTAGGAACCAATTCTCTTTGTTTACTCCTTTCCTCCAGCAGGAGCAGGATGTTCTGAAAGTTGTTGATGGAGGGGAGTCATGGGGAAACAAATCATTAATATAGTCAAATCAAAACCTCTGTTTACCTGCAAGCCTTTTTTACTTACGTGATTCAAAATCTTTTACAGCAAGCAATCTCTCTGACTGTGTTCTTTCAGGGTGAGTTTTCTAAAAACAAGGGGAAAAAAGTAAGAAAAGATTTTAATGTTTCACTTTGGCAGTTTGGCATACTCATTCAGAATTTAGGAACTCCTACCTGTAAGACAGATCCAAATGCACAGACTATGGAATTTATAAGAATTGATAAGCAGCAATGAGTTAAATTGACTGCCCTAAGTAAAGGCATAGAAATATTCTCTCCACACCAAATTGGACAGCAAAAGATGAACTCCTATCAAATTTATATACATAAACTGAACAGTATTTAAAGTATGTCATTTGCTTTGTTCTAGACACCCAGAAAGCTGCTAACAATAGCAAGCAGGCAGAAGACAGGCTTTGCTTTGAGGAAAGTGAATAAACTGACTGTTGACAGAGTTCAAAAGCAATGCTCCACTGTTGGCCTAAGGCCACTTCTTTGTAATCTTGGCCATTAAATATGGCTTTGCAGGTGGCCCAGCAGCTGAGGTTCAGGGACTATGGTTTGCATATTTAGCTTTTATATGAAATTTAGGGTTCTCCCCCCTCCCTGTAAGCAATGAAAGCAGAAATTTACTCCAACGACTTTTTGTCATTAAACGTTCGGTTTTGCTTGTGGATCAGCACCAAACTGTGCTTTAATTAAGTCACACACATGTACATTCATGCACACACATCTACACACACAGCAAGGATGCAGCTACCTTCCCAGCAGGCCACCAAATTCCTCCCTACATACAGTATCCAAGTTGCCCTTGTCACATAAGCAGACCTCAGTCACAAAAATATGCTTCAAAGAGGATTTGTTTTTGCAGAGAGAGTTTAGAGCTGTACAAAGATACATAGCACAATAACCTTGAAACTCATGAATCCCATCCCCTCCCTGTAAGCACCTGTGCTTTCCTCAATATCCATATAGTTAAGGGACACTGAAATTGAGGTTGACATTGCAATCTTCTTTCCTTACAATATTCTTTTTCTCCAAAGACCAAGGGTCTGAGATTTCTTTCTCAAGCTCTGGTTTTCACCAGCTAACTCATAATCATAAATGTTTATACCTGAATACCTCAGAGGTGTTTCTGGCTCACTAGTGTACTGGGAGTTATATGCTGCACAATGCTATGCAACTGTAGCTGAAAAATACTACAACAGGCAGCTGCTTCATAAAGGTATTATCAGTGCCTGCAGCCAGATAACTCTAAAATCATTCCTTGAAATTTAAGCCCAAATACCAAAATTTATTCTTCTTTCTCTTCATCAGTGTGGCCTTGGTGCTTGCCCACACATGTAACGAAGAGCTCAAATCTACCAGAACAGAGGCTGAAACACCAATATGAAGCCATCAGCAAACATTTCCAGGCTCTTTTCAGCAGTGCCTTGGCCACAGGTCACAGCTGAAGACCTCACTAGCCTTTCTCCAGCTTCCCACAAAAGTCTCCATCTGGACTGTGCTGGCCCTGACCCTGCTGCAGTGGTCTGGTGGTCAGATTGTTCAGCTGCTTGAGCTCTGTGTTACACCTGTCTGTACACAGGAAACTTAAGTGTGTGTGTTTGTGTGTGCTTTGCAGGGACAGTTAGTGTCGGTCAATTTTCATTTTCCTGCCTTCCCTGGCACCCGGAGCAGGAGCAAACCTCCCAAGCTTTGCCTTCTGTTCACCTGTTTGGCAAGAATCCTTGCTGTTAGCCTCACAGTCTCTGAGGGATGCCAGTTCTGCCCAAAAGTGCACATGGAGGCACATTCCAGCTTGTGCATTGGCCAGTCTTCCTTCTGAAAACATATAAAAAAATAATTAAAAAAAAAAAAATAAAAAATGCCATGGTGATAAACTTATGAAAAAGGGGATGAAGCAAGTCCTGCCAGATCCTAGAGGTCAAGTGAAATGTGTTTCCTTTAAAAAATAAGGTGATGCTCACTAAATCTGAACAAAAGCATGAGTCACATTTAAGGGGTACAGCTATCCTGCTTTTTTTTCAAACAAATTCACAAGGGACAAGCTGAAGTCAGAACACCTTCATTTACTCAACAGAATAAAAGTATTAAATGATGAAGAAGCAAACAGACAACATGATTTATAAATCACCAGTTCTTATTGTTCAGATCAAGCATGTGAGGACACAGTAGGTCTGAGCTTGATGACTTTATTGGGTTCATTTCCATTTAATATCTTGGCCCCTCATTATGAGGTGACCCTGGTGTAATCAGGAGTAATGTGTCTGAAGTCAATGGATTCCCAATCTCTAAGAATCATTTGACTGTAAGGTCAAATCTAAACATTCTGATGAAATTATCAGATTTTTTTCCTTAAATACTGAAGAATAAAAGTACAGCTAGACAATGAAACACACTAACGCATTACAGTTAAATGTACAGACTATAGTTTAGGTAATGTTTGGTATATTCCTAGCTCAACAGACAGTAACAACATACAGGAGGGATGGCACAAGGTACTCACTGGCTTTTGTCACTCTACAAGTTTCACTCAAGGCCACAGAATCTTCCAAAGAATAGCACAGAATCATATATTAACAATCTGCACTAGCACAGGCTGTCCTCACACTGCACTAAATTTCATTTTATTTATTTATTCATTTATTTAAACATGGAAGTATTCAAGGAATGCACAGTTATTTATTGCTATATCTCACCCCAAACACACATTTATAGAACTATGTTAGAACAGACCTATAGCGCTCTGTCTGCATAGGGAGCATCAAATTTTGTTTTCATACCAGATTCAAACTGGTGGAAAACACTAGCAGAGAAAAAACTCACAACAAATCCCACAAATCTTTAAGTGAAAACTTGAAAATATTTTAGCACCTTCCAGAATGTTCTTAAATCCAATTATTGTGATTCATTCAGTATGGCAGATCTTGTGTTGGCCCACTCACCTCCAATTTTTTAAAAATAATTATAAAATCTCAACAATATGGCCGATCATAGTGACTGATTGGCTCAGAAGGAACAACCAAAATAGTATATTACACTGCAATCATGTCATGTGAAATTACACTCTTGACTCTCCTACAGCTATCACACTACAAAATGCATCCCCGGATAGACTCATTTCCTATGTATGCCCCAAAAACTTTTCTGGAAAATTCCTGACAGCCTTTGCTAAGGAATCTACAAGCTAAAGGCTAAAAAGAGACAGAGGGAAATCTCGTCTCTCACCTCTTCTTGCTTACCCAGGACATCCACTAACTTTAGCATGATTGCTCAAAAGGTGAAGGCACTGAACCTGAAGCTTTGCAGGACTCTCATCCATACACACTCATTAAATAAACAGGAGAAATTACCTGATAAAACAAAAAAATCAAAATGCAAAATCACGTGCCTGTCTCGAAGCAGTGTTTTTTAAAAAAATCCCTTTCTCCCTTTATTCTTTACACATCATTAATTAAAATCTTTCCCCAGGCAGAATCATACTGAGTTATATGAACTGGTGGGGAGGTTAAAGGAACAAGATACGGCTGAATTGTGCAAAATGAGATAAAAGCCTGAAACACCACAAAAAAAAAGAGTTCTGATGACTGAGTAATACCTGGGATAGAAACACCATGACAGCAGCTTTCCCTGCAATCACAGCAGGACTATTTTGCATTCTTTTCCACATTTTCCTCCAAGTAGTTTGAATTATAACAAGTAGCATTGTTCTAGCTGAATCCCTAATGCTACATCAATGATATTTTCTTCCTGTTTTCATTATATCCACAATATTTTTCCCTTAATTTAGGAGTGGCAACACTTTTGGAAGGGAAGTCCTTTAAAGGTTATGCCTTTTATATCAAAGTGGGAACACTCCTCTTCACCAAGTTCTTCAAAAAGATTCTGCCATCCTGGACTACTGGATTGATTCCCAGAACACTGTCTTATACCTCACCATAGGACAAAAATAACAAGTAAAAAAATATAATATTAAAAAAAAATAAGACTCAAGTCCAGACAAATGTCCTCATACCTCCTTTTTCACATTGGACTTTTCAATACTAAAAAAACCTTCTTTTCTATTTCACTCAATTAAAAAGAAACAGACACAAATACCAGAGAGAAATGATGGGTAAGCCAGTGCAAGGGTTAAGCTCACTTCTTCAAAATCTTAAGGCCCAATTGTGACCAAACGGCATCCAACTCTTTAACTGAATTTCAGTGAGGCAACTTCTGATGTCTGATATTAATTGGTAAAGTTCTCTGATACAGCCTTTCAGTAAGAAGTGAAGGTAGAAGTTTTATATATCTCCACAGCCATCCTTCCCTATCATCATTTACCAAATGCTGGGCTTTTAGAGGGTATTTGACTTTCACGGGTTAACATTTAACATGTTCACAGAGACATTTACCAAAGGAAAATACATTGGGAAAGCTGTTCTATAGGGGGACAGACACCCAACGAAATCTTGCAGAGTCAAAATCCGTTTGTGCAGAATCATTACATTAAAAAATTTTGTATTTTTTTCTACAGCTCACCAAATAGGAACAGGCAATTTCTACAAGGTCCCATTTAAAACATATCTGTTTAATGCTAATTACAGATGTGCAACTACATTATGAGGCTTACTAGCTGGTTAAAAAGACCTGTTTCACTTACTCCAGCAATACCAACTACAGCAGCCTTTAACATGACATGTTAAGAAAAACACAAATGGTTTGTTCAAAATGTATTTCACATGCTGAAAATCACCACAGAAACATCTCCTTCTGCACACTGGCTAGCTGATCTCCACTCTGACTGGGATAAATGACAGTCATGTGTAATAACAGCAAGAGGAGTTCCAGTAGCTGGTTCAAGTTCACCAGTTCCAAAATTGCAACCACATAACCCTCTTAAAACATTTTTCTTCAGGATGTTTCAGCAGCTGATTTCTAAAGAGAAAAAATGAGCACAGGTCTCCTCCTGCTTCACTAAAATTATTATAATTTAAGAAGTCAAGACCCGAACAGCTGCAGATGGGGGCTGAAAGCCACTATTATAATAACAGGCCTGTGCTCCAAGGAGGTGACACTAGAGAGTGGGATGGTGTGAATGTGTTGGAAATCACAATCCCTTTTAAAAGGAGACCTGGATTAGGGCTTGGGAAAAGAAAGACTCAGCAAACCCAGATAGATTCAACCCACAAAATATTAAAAGCAGCAAGGACAGGCAGTGAAGGCAACTTCCACTCACACGTGCCCTGAATCCACACCTACACAAACATCCAGCTTAATATAGGCCAAGCACGTGGTTATCTATCCTAAAAGCAAAATAAGAGACCAAAACAGGAACATTAAGGAGCTAGGCCAAAGCCTGTGTCTGTGCATGTGTGTGTATAGATCCACCCCTCCCCACAATGAGCAAGAATTCCTATGATTTGTGGTATAGGACAGCTTTAAGTAAGAAAAGAGCAAGCTCAAAACCTTTGGGTTTTTATCCCAGTATGTCTCTTGTGGTAAAAATTTGTCTAACTGAATTGTATTGACTAACAAGGTACTAATCAACATATGAAATCATACCATGCCCCTGTTGGGTACATAAAATTTTTAGCTGAGCTGAGAAAAAAAAAATACTGATTTACAGGGAAAAATTAACTTATAAAATACAAATGAAATTAACAATACCATGACAGCTCTCAAGTGCAGCCCTGGCCTTTTATCACTGTCTCATGATGTCTCACATCCATGGAGGTAAAAGAAACACACTTCCTATACATTCCAGAGTTATAAATTCAGTATCAAGGCACAGATATCCTTTTTGGCTTTGACAAAGAATTGCTGAACTGCTGAAAAGTGCCTTGGAACAAGGCAGGGATGAATATGCAGTGCAGACTGTCTGTGTAGCACATACAGACAGTGGAGACCATTTTCTAGAGAATGTTGAGCTGGAAAGTAACTTTGAAAGAATGTCAAAGAATTCAATCTCAGCAACGTTCATAAATTTCATCAGGCTGACTCAGAAGGGCCCAAAAGATGGAAGAGAGTGTTACATCAACTAGGGAATCAAAAGCCACATGTATATCATCAGCAAGAGGGAGGTGCTAGTACCTATGCACATCGTACTATAGTTTAGACATCAACAAAATCTGAAAAAGGTCTTTTTATCTAGAGCATCATACCACACACCAACAGGTAGGAAAGATTCTAATTCACTAACTGATCAGACAGACTAGCTTTTGCTCAGCAGCAGCTTTAGCAGACTTAAGGACACTCAGCTTGAGCAGTTCAGGTTTTTACTATAGGAAATGTCCCTCTATAGAGAGAGAATTTTGACCACCAAAAAATAATTAAAAAAAAAAATAAACAATCTAAAAAAAGCAATAAATGTACAAAACTTTACCAGGGAAAGAAAAAAACAAAAACACCCAAACAAACAAAAAAAGGAAAATAAATCAATCCCTCCTTGTTTGTAAATACAAAAGTATAAACTTTGTCAAGGCTGGAAGTCAAGACACTGAGGGAGGGCCACTTTGTGATGAAAGCAAAGGACCACGGATGAGAAGAAATAAGTTCTTCTATTTCTAACATGACATCAACTTGCTGTTTTTCCCAGTACAAATTACAGAAAATCTTACATAGCTATTTCATAAACCATTGTACATTTCATACAGTAAGAGAAGAAACTCAGAGTCTCAGATAAAAGCTGCTAAACAGCTGCTTTGTTCAAGGATTTCCTTCCCACTTCTAGTTAAAAACTTGTAAGAAATAATGGCATGAGGAAACATTTCTTAGAACAAGCATTTTTCATGAATGAATCATAGACTTGCTGTACATTGTCTTTAAAGTTCATCCAGATCCCTCTCAAGATCCTCAAGGATGCTCATACAGTAAGCTTTCACTTTAGAAACTCTAGAACTACTGCAAATTTTGTAAAAAACTGATTTCTGTTAAGCCTTTCGAGTTCTCCTGGTGCCTCAAAACCAAAAGGCTATTTGATTCACCCACAGCTCACTAGGATTCTGTGGGAAAGTAGGAAGTTGGGGAGGTAACAGAAGGAAAACTGAGGAGAGGTCAGGCTTCTTTTGAAACTTGTGCAACAGGAGAGTAAGATACGTCCTCGAAATAAAAGCAACAGCCATGACCAAAGTGCCTGGGAACTGAACAAACCACGACATTTCTGTCCAGGTAATGACAACAGAGACTACTCGGCATGCACCCATGCACCCAACAACATGTTAAAGTGTGGGAGAAGGTTTGTATTATTTATAGCTAACACACAGCTGCATGCCAGACCTTGGGTGACTCAAATCCTTCATAAGTGCTGTTCCACACTCTGTGCCCAGCACCACAGACCTGGCATAGCCCACGTTATTCAACCAGCAACCCTCTTGAGTTTTTCCACACAGAATCCAGATAATTCTTCTGCATCACGTTAAGGGCTCAAAAAGGCTGGATTCTAATTATTTTTATTTTTTTAAAAGTGCTTATTCTAATTTGAATTAAAAACAGAGTTAAAACTGCATGCAAATGGCATATGTTTTGGATGGCTTTGTATTGCTCTACTTTAGTATGCACTTATATTCTACATTCAGGGGCCTTTAAAAAACAAAGTTCACAAAAAGAATAAAAGTTGCCACACTGAGTAAGTTAGGGAGAAAGCTTGGTAGGTTTCAAATCGTTATGACTACCATCAGCTGTGGTAGTCTCAATACTCAAAATATTTGCAAATATTCAAAAAAAGAAAAAAAATCCTACAAAAACTCTCTCTCTCTCCTAAGACGGCTATTTAGTGATTCGATTTTTTTCCATTAGACACAGGATCTCTTACCAGTTTAGTGAGCTAATGCTAAATTACGTGGTTTGTCCTTAAAAGAAGAAGCAATACAGACATAATTAGTGGGTTGACAGGCAGCTCTAATCAAAGTCTCAGTGCTACCAAGCCCTGAAGCTACTGATCTTGAAAGACTCATGCAGACCATGTCGAAATCCTGTAATTGTCCAATGCACATCTCCATGGTCAGCATCTGTGGGATGCTGGAACTGACTGGACTGCTATTAACCACAGCTACAATTAGAGGACATCAATGCCACACAAACAAAAATTGGAGTTCTGCAACCCCCACCCTGCTTCCCCCCCACCCTCACCATACCTGACATTCCACATTGCAGTAAAAGGCCTGTTTGCATCTTCCACACTTGGACAATCCTTCTTTCCTTAAAAAGAACACAGAAGTTATTCTGTTCTAGAAACCTGAATTAAATAAAACTGTATGCTGGATCACTTTTTGCACAGTATTTTGCATTTCACAATGAAAACTATATTAGACTTTCAAAAGCACTTTTTTTCTAAGTTTTTCTAAGTAACTCTCATTATTCAAAAGCACTCTGCTTTCTTGATGCTGGGTTTGGAAACATACTATTCTATGCTATTTGACAGACAGCATCACTTTTTGCCACTATACTATGCTTAATGAGCTAAATTTAGTGTGTTTTGTAAACTTTAAAACTGCTCTGTGTACTTGTTCACCAATATTAATCCTTTGGTTCTGCTATGACCATTCTACTGCTTCTTTGGTTATAGAATGCTTGACCTTTGTTGAGTAAGTGCCTTCAAAAACCAAGAAAAAATTCTGCATTATTAAATATACTGTTTGATCTCCTGTCACCTGGGAGCCCCTTACTGTCTCACCCTGTCTGCTCTGATATCTGTGTATTCTGAGCAGACCTAAGGCTCACACTCTCCTTTTTTATATTTGTATATACCCCAACAGGGGGAACTGCCACGAGGAAGGTCCTTTTCTGCTTTAAAGTGCAAGTGTTGCAACAGATCCCACCAAAAATAGAACATGTGTTACCCAACAAGTGACATTTTGGTATGACAGCAATAGGGACCTCTCAGCAGTACTGAATGCTTTTAAAATGTCTGCACACCGTCCCTGGTGTAAGTAGCAAAAAAAAAAAAAAAAAAATTTGTCTCAAACTGATGTAAGCTCACTGGAATAAATCAAGAGTGAGGGTCCTCATATGATAGTGATAGTGTACAGCATTTTGGTGGCCACTGGCATTCGGAGCCCATAAAACCCAGCAAGTCTGGCATCCTCTGATTGTATCTGCAAAGCACACAAGGTGCAACATGAGCGAGCTGGGCCAGCATCATGACTCCTTGCTGACATTACAACCGCGTATTTAAAGTAACAACCACTATCTCATGCAAATACAATGTTACGGCCTCATTTTGCCCACGTTGCCACAAAAGTTTTCATGACAGCTTCGCCAAGTTTCCCTTCCCACGGCTGGTGCCGAGCCCCCAGCCTTCCTGCTAGGGCTCTTTGCAAGCTCAACAAGCACAGTTCGGAATCTGGTACGTGCTAGTTCAGTGCTAATGCAACAGTCACAGACACAGAACACATGTCTGAGCGCTGGCGGATCACCTTACATCACCGAGACATCGTTCCTCTTAGTGGCACTTCATCACCCTGGTGTGAAATAAGTTTCAGATTACCCCACTAACTGCTGCAGTCAGTCTGTTCCTTGATCGCTGTGCTCCTCCAGAGCTCCAAAGGAGAAGCTTGCATGGATAACAAGCAGCTGCTCCCGAAGATAACTAAAAGCTATTCCATGAGATAACTATTATCCTTACAGTGTTACTTCATATCAGTGAAGTATGGAAGTATTCCCCGGTCCTTTGGCAGACAAATCTGAATATGATAAACAAAACCAGACAGTTTCTTTGGCACAAGGAAATTTGGGGTTAGGTACAAAAGTTTAAAAAAGCCCTAAACGAAAAAACAACACCTCGAGGCAAATCTTAGAGGCTGGGAAAAGGTGTAAAGGAGGTGAGGAAAATCACCTCAGCTGTACCCTTCTTCAAACCGATGGGACTCCTTCACCGGTTCACTAGGAACTATATTGGGTGCTCATATGCAAAGAGAGGGGTGAATCAAGTGAACAAGTCACAAGTAGATAAGGTAATGAGGAAAGAAAAAGAATGTGTGGATAAAAATAGCACAGTTGCGACAGTTGTTTTTCTTTACTGAGGCAACTACTAGCATTTGCTCTGAGTTATAACCAGGTAAGCACTTAATTCCTCAGCAAGCTGTCAGAAGCCACGAAAGTACTACACCTTCTAAAAATATGGTGTGGTGTGACATACCAGAGTGTCATATCCATGCTGAATTTCCTAACCCTAATAGGCCTTTTTTTCTTTCATTTTCCCTATAGCAGCTAATACTGAGAGGCTTGGGGCAAACCCTTGAATACCTTCCCTTCACACAGGTGAGGAGGCAGCTGCAAACTCGAGCCCCCCGCATCCCTCCAGCAGCAGGAATCCCAAAGCACGCAGGAGCAGGCAGCGCTCCAGTCCCAATGCTCCCAGCCATGCGACAAACAAGTTCTTGCACTGCCTGCGCTCTGCCCCAGTAAAAGTAATTTCCAGACCAAGGTTTCAGACAGAGGTAATACACAGATATTTCTGCATATTTCATTATGGAGAGGTATACATTTCATTCCTAGGTACTCCATCCGCACTATGGAATGTGAAGTGTGAATTAGGCGATTGCAGACCCCTTCTCCCTAATCAAACCTTCATTAAAACCAGCGAACGCGGAGTTATTACAAAACTAGACGGATCAATGAAGCTTCCTGCGAGAGCATGGTTACGCACGTGTCTACGTGACCTCCAGAGCACAGGAAGAGCAGAACTTTTTTTTTTTTTTTCCCCTCTCTCTTTCCCGAGCTGCTGAGCACCAGCTGTGAGTTTAAACTTCCACGCTGCCACAGCACCACGAGCCGAGGAGGTGGAAAGCTGTGAAGCCGCGGCCGCCGGGCGCCGCCCGGGCCCTACCTGGCGAAGCAGCCGTCGCAGTGGCTGCCGCGCTCGCTGACGGTCAGCACGGCCACGTAGGCCGGGCAGCTGAACAGCAGCTCCCCCACGGCGAAGCGCTGCCGCGCCCGCAGCCCCCGGCCCTTGCCGGCGCTGGCGAACATCTCCAGGCCGCCCAGCTGCGCCGCCGCCTCCGAGCGCATCTTGGCCGCGGGCACGGCAGAGCCGGGCAGGGCAGAGCTCGGCAGGGCTGCCGGGCGGGCTCGCAGCGCTGCGCTCCCGGCCGAGCACGCCGGCACTCGGGGCTGCCGCTGCCGCCCTCCCGCCGCGGGAAGCGCCTCCTCCAGGCGGCGCGGGCCCGCCGGCGGCTGCGCACCGGGAACGGCTGCGCACAGGGAGCCGCTGCCCGCCGAGACCCGGCGGCTGCTCCGGCTCCAGCCCCGAGCTCTGCCCGCCGAGGCCCGGCTGCGCCTCCAGCCCCGAGCCCTGCCCGCCGAGGCCCGGCTGCGCCTCCAGCCCCGAGCCCTGTCCGCCGAGGCCTGGCTGCACCTCCGGCCTCAGCCCCGGCCCCGAGCCCTGCCCGCCGAGGCCTGGCTGCGCCTCCGACCCCAGCCCCGGCCCCGAGCCCTGCCCGCCGAGGCCCGGCTGCGCCTCCGGCCCCGAGCCCTGGCCGGCCACCCACACGCTGCCCACCGGGGAAGAGCTGCCCACGCCAACCTGTGTGCGGTACAAGCATCCACCCCCAGAACCAGCCGGATCTCCGGCAGCGAGGGCACCGGGGAAGGGCCTCTCCCGTTGGCCTCGCAGCCCTCTCGTTAGCACCAGCACCTAATACACTTCCCAGTGAAGTCTGTGAAGCGAGTCCTATTCTGTAGTTGAGGAATGGGGATTTTGCTCTCCTCCTTCACAGCAGCCTCTAAGATTTGCGTTGAGCTGTTGTTTTTGTTTTTTAAGGGTTTTGTTTGTTTGTTTTTTAACTTACGTGCCTAACCACAAATTTTCTTGCATCAAAGAAAGTGGCTGGTTTTGTTTTAATCACATTTGGAAGATTTCTGTCTGCCAAGGGACTAAGAAATACTTCCACACTCCATTGCTGTGCGGTAACATTGTGAAGATCATAGTTATCTCAGGGAATAGCCTTTAAATATCTTCAGGAGCTGCTTGTTATCCATGCAATCTTCTTTGGAACTCTAGAGGAATACGGTGAGCAAGGGACATACTGACTGCAGTAGCAGAATAGTTAGTGGGGTAATCTGAAACTTATTTCACACCAGGGTGATGATGAAGTGCCGCTGAGAGGAGCAGCGAGGCCTCTCACATCAAGGCACCTCAGTCGTGAGCAGTTTACAGTCCAGGTCACAGGGAGCTCAGGTGTTGTGGTCTCCTGGATAGATAACCAGGCCAGGGAGAGAACGTGGCAAGCCCAGTCTGTCCCTGCACGTTCATTGACAGCCCCAGGCGTGGTCAGGGGTGAGTCAGGTCCCAGGGGAAGCAGGAGACAAGGTGGGTAGGAGTCCCCAAGGAAGCCGGATGGGAAGATTAAGGTGTATTGTGCCCTCAGGACCCTAACAATACACTATTCCGTTACAATTCCATTCCAATACACCATCCCAAAAATAATGTATCTTTCTGGACCAGCATTATTTGAATTAGTTAAAACATTACTGTTTTTACAAGGAAAGACTGAGCTACGAAAATAGGTGCAAACCTTGAAAAATATCCTATCACCCTCAACAACTGAGCTAGGTGCTGATCATGACCAGCTGGAGACCTGCAGGGATGGAATTAGGGTATCCAGTTAAAGTAATAAGAGCAGTATCTAACCAAGTACCTCATCTAGTGTGTGAGCACTGCCATTTTCATCCCAGTTCAGTGTAGATTGAGGATGTCAAGCTCAAAGGTCTGGACTCTTAATTATAGATTATTCTATACCCAAGTATATTTAAAAATAGTGATTGATAATGTATTCACTTTAAGAATGAATTAACATTAACTGGGAAACTGCCCTTATGGTCAATCCAGTTTGATTATTTATAGATCCATTATAGTTAGACAAACAGAGTCACAGCTCCTATACCCACCTACTCTGATTTCCTACACTGCACAATCTAGTAAATTCCTTGAAATAATTCCTGCTCAAAGTAGAGCAAAACTTCTAGGAAATAACTAGTCTTGATTTTAAAATGTTCTTAATCAGTGGTTTTACAAAGCAACCCTCCTAATAAACACATATACTTTATTTTCACCCTTAAAATGTCCAGTTGTCTCTTCAGCTGCTGTATCTTGTTATAAACTATTTTAAAATATTCTTAACTCTTTTTCTCTCTACATCAGTAAAATGAAATGGTTGAGCATTTGCTGCTGAAATCTGAAAACAGCACAATATACTCCAGTAGCGAAATCCTGGTCACACTGAAATCAGTAACAAATTCCTACATTTTTTCCCAAAGTCAGCATTTAATTTGTGTTTCAAATGACACTGTGTCCAAATAGAACAAGTCTAACAACTCATACCTATCAACTCGATGATCTTGGAGGTCTTTCCCCACCTTAATGATTCTATTATGTTCATTATCAGATCACTTCTAAACAATCACTTGTGCTTCTCTAAGATCGTGTGGGTTCACTAATGAGAAGGTTGTGAGAAGGTGTCTTTTGGGGGGAACCAGCTGGAATGATGGCAAATGTTATCACACTTCTGTTCCACATTACCACCGTTGTAAAACAGCTGACAATTTGATTATGCCTCAGGTAAAATTCAAATTTCACTAGGTCTCTTTGTTAATAAAGAGTCATTTAGTTTTAAAAACAATAATAATAATTTACTAAATAGGCTTTATTCCACCCTGAAAAATATTGCTTTCCAAAAGATAATGCATGGATTTATTCACAAGAGTGAAATTCAGCACCGGCCTGCAGTCCCATTCAAACCCTCCAGGAGAAATTCAACCAGCTGCCTTCATAGCTTTTAGCTTCCTTTGGATGTTTTCAAAAATAAAACTGGTTTGATAAGTTATTAATGAAAACAGTTTAGTGACTACTTTGTTGGAGTATTTATCCCGTCCCCTGTTTTCTGTATTTATACAAAACCTGTAAATAAAACATACTCTTTTGGATCTCCTTATTTCATCTGTGTTTTCATACCACGCTCATCAGAAAATCTGAACGTGCATTTTTATGAATCAGTATGAGTGCCTAAATAAATAATGGTTTGTTGCAAAACACGGACTCAGTAATCAATTCATGAAGACTCTCAAGGCTTTAGCCATATAAATATGCATGCAAAAGCTGAATGAACAGTCAACACCAGGGAGTTTCCTGCAACCAGAAAAAAACTGGAGTGCTCTCTCCCCACTGTTCACAAGACGAGTGGAGGAGTCCGTGCCTGCAGAATGTGTTGAGGACCTGGCAAGGCTGGGTGATAAAATACTTTTCTAAATTATGCCTTACATATGCAGAGACGTGTACTTCTCATCTATTCTGTCTTTTTTTAACTTCCGTTGTGTCTGCTTTAAATAAGAAAGATGATGGCTCATGAAAGGATGTGAAGTAGGGTATAGGTTTAAGAAAGTCACAGAACAAAGTGTCGTGCCAGCTCTTTGAATTTCTTAAAATTAAGGAGTCTTTAGAAGCAGAGCTGTTCACCTTCATTCACAACCTTGGAGCAGCTCTATGGAAAACCTTTTGTGTTTGACAGGGAAAGATCCATCCCCGTTAGTCACTTTTAGTTAGGCTTAATCACTTAATCTTCCAGAAACGGTACCGCCGAACCGCAGCGTGCACTCTCCAGGAGCGGCGGCATGCCCTGTGCCCAGAGCTGTCTTTTTGTGTTACGTGTCACCGCAGACTTTAGCCAGAAAGGTTCTGAACTTGGGAAGGGAGCAGGGAGTCACTCGCTAAGACACAGGGCCCCGAGCGAACTGGAGGGGGAGCTAGGAATAAACAATAAAATCAGCTACAGGGTAGGTACAAGAAACAATCATAGGCCAGCAGCCTATGGGGAGAGAAAGGACAAAGGAAACGGTATATAACCTTTTTTTATATTTAACGCAATTATTTCCAGAGAGATCTGATATAGTAACCTTGTATTTTTTACCCTTTGGTTTTATTGTTTTTTTTTTTTTTTATTCCTGAACCTCTTAGTACCATCAGCTGCTTTCAGCTCACCAGTACAGGTACTCACAAGAGGGGCAGCTGGAAACACATTCCACAGTGCAGTGTAAGTAACGAAAAACTCAGCATAAGTTGGTTTAATAGGTTTTGTGAGTAGATTTAATGGCTTGTTCAAAACTCTGTCCTGCTGTAGCCAGGCAGCTGTTTCAGCTGTTTCTGGTATCTTTGCAATTTATGGGTAGTTTGCACCTTTTCAGCAGGTGAGTGCGTTATTTGTTGTGAACCAGAGATTAAGTGTTAATGTAAAAACTAAGCAGGAGCTGGGAAATGCTGCCTTTCAAAGAAGTAAAGTGCAGTTAATCGCTTTTAGGAATTAACCTGCAAGGTGGGATGCAGTTCAGGGATGACAGTGAGTTCAGAATTCAGTGGGGGCTGCAAGGATGGTGTCACCAATGCAGATGTGCTCCCAGCTCCCAGCCCTCGAGGGGTCTGGACATGACATTCAAAATCTGTCCTCATGTTATCTTCTACATCTGTGCCACTAATTGTTGACATGTTGACAGTGTTGACATTGCCCACTACTGAAACACAGGCAAAAATACTCTAGAGATGCCATGGTTCTGTTGATAGTCAGAACTTTGTTCCCAATCAAAGAGGACTGGTGGAGGGGTGGACGAGATGGGCAGCCCTATGGAGATGGCTGATTGTTCTCTTTAGAGACATTGGGATGTGAAAGACCCAGAGATCTAGAAAGAGGTTCCTAATTTTAAATTTTTTTCATGAAAGGAACAAACTCCTCACTGTCCTCACCTATCAAGTGACTCCTACAGTTTTACCAGTGTTAACATCCCTACTGCAAGTGCAGAACTAGAAGAAGTAAAGACGCAGGTTTCTGCCTAATATATGGAAGTGGTTTGCGTGGGTTAAGCATATTGTAATTCACTCATTTGAAGTTTACAAGCATTTTTAGTATGTCATTATTGAAAGCCTGTATGCAAATTTCCAAAGACAAAAAGTGACAGCAGCACAAATGTGGTTTCAGGAACATATCATGATGACAGAGCTAGATGACTGTGGGGAATAGGCAAGGGCAGCAGTTAGGTGTGAATGTGACACTCAACACTCAGATGCTTGCAGTTCACAATTTGCTTTTATCAGAATCAGCAACCTCACAACTGCCTTTCTGAGTTAACTCCAGCCTGCCCCTGGCAGACCTGCATTAACCTTTGCTTATGGAGCCACGGCAGGACTCAAGCAAATAAAAAAACATATTAAGTCAGGTTCTCCATTGGTGTAAATTAGCATCTCTCCACCGACTTTGAAGGAGTGGCACCTGCTTGCTCAAGTTGAGGATCTTACCCAGTGCTACTGTAGCATCATTAAGTTGTCACATTCTTCCCCTGACTCTCCTTTTGTTGTCTAGCTGCAACTTTTCTGAGTTGAAGACTAGAGAAGGGTCTTTGATCCTCTGATAACTCCTTGAGGCTCCCTAGGATAATTGGCCAGGACACTTTCTGAGTTATCCAGGGTCATTTTATCTGCCCTTTTACTTGGAGAGGGATTACAAGCAAGAGAAAAATCTTGGAGCTTTCACAGATGCAGACGACCTACACGAGTGCTGCCGTGTGTAGCAGGTCAGGCACCCCTCCTGACATGAGGGACACCCCATTGCCACCAGGCTGTATTTAACCTATCCTGCTACTGATGTGGAAACAGAAACCCTTCAGGGTGACCTGGGCCCTAAGACTGCCTAACTCTTTTTTCCGAGCACACTGGGGTTGCTGAAAAAGGAAAGTATGTGAGCTGCTTTTCTGCTGATGGAGGTATTTACTCACTGTAACCAAGCAATCTCTAGGTGTTCTCTAAAGTTCTCAGGTAAGGCATTTTCTTCAGTTCTAACAATGAGTTTTGCAGCTATTCTTTAAACCTCTGGGGTTTTTTTCAGCATTGTGAAACATACGATCACTGAAACTGTGAAGTATTTCAGCAGCCACACCAATGCTATATAAAGATGTAACATCACATCCATGTATATATTGGATAGCTTTCTATTTGTTTTTGCAAAGATTGCATTAGCAGTACAATCAACACTAATTTATATTTAATTCAGCTACAAAAAAGCTCAAATATCATGCCTAACACTGACCCTTTCCCAGCCGCTAACAATATCTGCATTCAGTGATGACTTCCCAGAGATAAAACAATTTTGAGATTTGCTGCTTAATAAAAGCATTGTTCTGCTAGGGGGTATTTTACCAAGGCTGTAAAATATTTTTTTTTAAATCAGAACGTTTTGCAAAATTAAATCAAATGGCTTACAAATGTCTCAGTATATCACACTGAGGCAGTTACCTTTTTAGCCAAATTTGTAATCTAATCAGGTTTGTCTGACAAGACCTATTTTCCATAAAACCATGCTGACTGGCATTAATTACTTCCTGTCCTTTCATTCTTTATCAGTTGAATCCCATACTCTATTATTTTGCTCCCCCCTCACCTCCTCTCCAGTTTGAAGTTAGGTTTGCTGGCTTGTATTTACCAAGGTCATCATGTTCGTCCTTGCTGAATAGTGACAAAACATCAGTCTTTTTCCAGTCTTCTGGAATTTCTGTGTTATTTCAAGACCCATTAAAAATTAACATGTGGAAGGAAGAATCTCCTCCACCAACTATTTGAGACTCCTCAGGTGCAAGTTATCTGGGCCTGATGAATTACAGGTTTTTATCACAAGTAGATATTTAACGTCCTATTTGGTTACTAATGGACTGAAAAAGGCTTTGGCTGCCCGATATGATACTGCTGTTATCCTGCTTTTCCAAATCAAGGAGAGATATATTTATTGAATATGGCTTTCTTCATTATTAATGATTTTACCACCTTCATCTAGTTCCTGGCAAATTCCATCTCTGGGATTTCTTCTGTGTATAATGTACTTCACATACCGCCTTTTTTTTTTTTTCTTGCTGAATTAATATACAGGTATCTTAATCTTCAATTTTTTGTGTGTCATATTTTTCCTCTTTCTTCCTTTTTGCTGCAGACCACTATTTTTCCTTCTAATCTCTTCTCCAACAAAATTAAGTAATAGCAGGAAGAAGGGAAAACTGTAACTAATATTGTTTTTACCTTCTTCCCTTACTGACCTGGTTTAATATCATGAATGAAAAAAAAGGGCATTGAGTGGATGGATTCTGGAAACCAAAGAGCCTTCTTTAAGTATACCAGCTCCTCTTAAAGGTATGATTCCCTGTTGACTGAGCAGCCCATCTTTCAGCAGGCTAATTCATGTCCACATTGTTGGTGTTTTCTTTGTCAACCTCCTCTTCTGCTTTTCCTTCTGTGCCTGCTTTTCTTCATGGACAGAATCAGAGAATACACAGATTTTGCTGAGACAAGAGCCACCATCCATCATCAGACGACAGGCACTTCTACTTCTTGAGAGATGAAACCTGATCCAGCAGAGTATTAAATATTTTGTAGAGGGACACTGTGGTGAGCAGTACCACAGTAGCAGCAGCTGGAAAGCCTCCAGATGTGTTTATACAGAAATGTGTGCTCTCCCACCTCTGCATTAGGTACCAGAGTGCTTTTTAAAATTGAGTCAAATGTAGAGTTATTACAATCAGTTGCTTTGGGAATTCTCATTGCTTGAAACAATTTTTTTTGGTGGTCATTTAGCTTGTGGGGCATCCACTAAGTGGAACCACTGGCAGAAAGAAAAATGTAGTCAAAGCCTGGGAGTTTTGCTCTGGGCTAGTGAGCCTAGGAGAGCACTCTTAATTTGTGATGTTTGCTTAATTTATATGGAATAATGCATCCCTGAAGCTGCAATCCCTTGTGGTGCTGGTTCCACTGAGCAGAGTTCTGTGAGCTCAGGGATGTGGCACAGGGAATACTTGAAGGGCTGGATGTGTGAGATAATGTAGTCTTGCATTACACGGTGCAGGCTTGTCCGTGTTGCCTTTGGGAATGCTTTCTGGAGGAATCCATCTGTCACATGGCCGCTGCATTCCTTTGGGGATGCTCTTGGAATTATCCAGAACAGAGACAGAATAAGTGTAAACTGATCAGGGATTTCAGGTGTTCAGCACTATGGAGAATTGTGCTGTGAAAGTATTTTAGATCCAGACAAGCATATTTTAGATACATACCCACATCTCCCTTGTCCATCACCAGGGCCTATGAGCTTTCAGAGTTAAGAGAATGGCAGTTGTAATAATAATAATAATAATAATAATAATAATATCAATAATAATATTAATAATAATAGTGATAAAATGACAAGAACTTATAAGTGTGACTGCCTTGCAGGTTTATATCACTGAGAAGCCTCTCAATGGGGTGAGAAAGAAAGGCTGTGTGGGTCTTGGAGTTGTCAGAATCCATACATGCAGTTGGAGCACCTGGACTGCAGAGGGTAAATGAACTTCAGGGCCCAAGTGTGTAAAGGGACCAGCATGGCAGATATGATTGACCAGATGGAAAAACAAATGTTCTTCAAGACAACAATTTGGAAAATCCCAATCCATTGGAGAGAAAATGAGGTTATTCAGCAACTGATCTGGGTAATACACATGGGTTTAGATCTACTCAAAGGTATGGTGCAAATATTAAAAGAAAGTAAAAACCGTATTTCGTTTACATAGAATCATAGAATCATGGTTGTAAGCGACCTTAAACACCATCTAGTTCCAAACCTCTGCCATGGACAGGGACACCTCCCAATAGACCAGGCTGATCACAGCCCCATCCAGCCTGGCCTTGGACACTGCCAGGGATGGGACATCCACATCTTCTCTGGGCAGCCTGTTCTAGTGCCTCACAACCCTTACAGTAAAGGATTTCTTCCCAATATTTAATCCAAAACTACTGTCTTGCAGTGTAAAGCCATTACCCCTTGTCCTGTCTCTACCCGCCCTTATACAAAGTTGCTCTCCAGCTCTCTTGTAAGTCCCTTTTGATCCATGAGGCTTCTGTAAGGTCTCCCTGGAGCCTTCTCTTCCCCAGGATGAACAACCCCAACTCTCCCAGCCCCGAGATCATTGTTGTGGCCTCCTGTGGACTCATTACAGCAGATCAATGTCCTTCCTCTGTTGGGGCCCCTGGAGCTGGACACAGCACTTCAGGTGGGCTCACTTCATTGTTAGGTCGTGTTGAGCTTCTCACCCACCAACACTCCCATGTCCTTCACTGCAGGGCTGCTCTCAATCCCTTCATCCTCCAGACTGTACTTGTGCTTGGGATCACCCTGACCCATGTGCAGGATCTTGCTCTTGGCCTCATTGCACTTTGTGGATGCATTTACATGCTATTTTACTCTATTTCATGAAAATAATAAAACCAGGAATTCATATACAAATACATCAGTCATAAATTCTGTTCCAGAAAATGACTGTGTTAACAAAGTCAGGATTTTTTTCAAACACTAGAAAACTAGGAGCAGAAATCTTCAGTCCCAAAGATTAATATGACACTTATCCTCCAGCACTAGAAGGGGAGTACAGATTCTCCATACTTCAAGAAATATCTTAAGGAATAAAAGAAAGACAGAGAACAGAAGATGCATTGGGATTACAGTATTGAGAGTTGAAAACTGTGTTCAGCTGGACCACAGTACCAACTTCAGCAAACATACTCACAAAGAGAATGAGACTCCACTGCTCAGTCAGTCTGGGAAACAGTGTTGAAATCACAGCTCATCAGTTAAAACATCTTCAGAGAAAATCCACAGAGACAAAACTTTCTTAAAGAGGGAAAAGAAAGAAAATGAGTCAATGCAAAGCTGCTTCTCAAGGGACTTATGTAAAAAAGGAGAAGTCCTGAAACGTATGTGGGATGTAGATGAATTGAAACAATCATGAAAGCAATAAGACATCTCAGGAATGAAATAAAAAAAAAAATAAGTGGATACACAATCCACGTTAACACTTAGGGAATTTGAACTTATCCCTTTTTAGGGATGATGCTTTGGATGGTATTGAATTCATGTATTCAGAAACCTTTTTACACTATCAAAGGCATTCTTACGAACAAAATAAGCTCTTGATGAGTCAAAACTGACATAAAATTGTTTTTTAATAAATGAAGTTAATCAACTCAAGGAGGATTGCTCTTACTTTTGTATTTTCTACATGTCCTTTTTAAAGACATTCTCATTTTATCAAACCTTTCTAGGGTCCCTTGTCTTCTGTAAAAACTGGCACAGGTATCCTTGTGTCAAGGATCAGTGACTAAAAACAGTTGTCTCAAACTGATAAGCTAAATCTTGCCACTTTGCTTTAAGCTTCCATCTCCTGCGTCTCTGAGACCAAAACACGGTTACTCTGTGAAATTTATGGAAGAGAAAAAAATAACAGGCCATGTGACCTTCATTGGTTCAATTACCTTAACTTCTAGTCTTCTATACATTTCTTAATATATCCAGCATTTGCCTTCATAGATGTAGAATTACTTATTTTGATCACTAACTCTGTAAATGCAAAAAGTAAGTAATGAAACTTATTTCTTAGACAACATCTCTTTAGTCATGGTAATTTTTATTGCTCATCATAAGGCCATATGGAATATCTTGTGTTCCTTTTCCTTCTGAAAAATGTATGTGAAGACAATTTTGTATCTGGAGCCATGGCCATGCCAAACAGGGACTGATGAATCCAGTGTTGTTATAACACAGTTAACTGGGTGACCTTTTCAATGAATAATTCTATTTATATTACTGTCATTTCTCCAGACCATTTTGGAATAATCTGATTCTCTAATTATTAGGTCAAACAATAGTCTGAGCTATCTTTCCACAGTGGATTAGCACCTTCAGATAATGAAGGTATCAAATCACCCTTGAAGTACCTGCTGTCTTTGTCCACTGAAAAACATTTAGGCAGCCCAAAATCATGGAAATTATTTTGGAAATGAAAATTAATTGGTAATCAAGACCAAATCACTGTATTCCAGAAAGACAGACATGTAAGAATTACATCATAATTTTAGGACTGTGATGTCCCAAACACTTCCTGAAGACTTTTCTCAGGGAGCTAAATTAACCCTTGCTCTACTTACTTCACCTTTTAACATAAAGTCCTGAGAGGACATCTGCCAAGTAAGTTTTCTATAAGTGCTTATAGTTTGGGCTTTGCTTCAAAATTAAAGGAAAAAAGATTGAAAGCTCTTTTTTTTCCTCCCTCTTCCACACTAATGTTGTTTCATTGGCTTAATCAAGATGAGAAGGCAGTTGTAAATTTATATTTGTCTGGCTTTGACAGTTTTCTCACTAATTTTCTAAGCTTCCTAGCTAGCCAAGAGACAAATAATGCCTTTGCCACATATGGGAATTTAATATGCCTAAAATCATGGAATTGCAAGAAACACACCTTGTAATGTGTATCTCCTATACATTTTGTTAAAGGAAAACAGAGAGAGAGAGGGAAAGGGCCTGTTATAAGACAGGCCTTTTATGAAAAGTTCTGGAAAACATAATTGGAATAGAAACAAGGGGGTCCTATAGAAATGTAACAGAACACTATAAAATTACTCTAAAACCTATGGAGCATTATATCTTTTATATGAAGTTTTTTGAGCCATTGTATAGAATTTAATAGAAGAGGTATCTAAGCTATAGGATGGTAGGGGGAAAAAAAAAAGCTGTAGAAAGCGTATCGTTTTGTGTTAAATTCCACAGGAGTTTTCCATAAGGGCTGGGCTGTTTCTGAGTGTATCCTGAGCGTGTTTCTTCTCTCTCTACTCCTGTGGCGAGCTGAACTTTGGTTTTAGTCTGCAGCACATTCTGAATGCACCAGTAGCCTTTTGTGGGGAAAAAAGAAGATAGTTCTCTGTCTCATTAATCTGCAGATTCATGTGGAAGTCTATGCTGTCTTAAACTTTATTGGCAGGTCACCATGCAGCTGCATGAGCCATTGTGTTTGAGTTCTAAATGGGGACGTACAATAGGCACTGTACCTTCTGGTGTAAAACGTACACAGGAAATCACATACCACTACCATCAGCAACTGAGGTTTTGTATTATTTCAATGGACTGAGGGCCCTTTTTTAGTGCACCAGGGAGCTAAGAAAGTGTACATAAAGGACAGCATAACAGCATCCTTGCCTGAGTTGGTAGAAAGGAGAGAAAGTACTTTTTTTTAAAATTATTTTTTGGTGTTGTTTATGCTATCAGGGGCAGGTTGATTATGTATAACCCGCAAACACAAGATTAGTGGTATTATGTTACAAATATTACTTTTAGAAAGCCAAACAGGTCAAATATTTAGAATTTTCAATTGTCCCTACCACAGTATTCAAAATACAATTTGGGAAGATTGCTGCTGAAGCCAATATGACAGGAATTGGAAATGACAAAAGGGTCTAAGTTCTTCCAAATCTAGGAAGGAGAAAAAAGTGTCAAAACAGTAATAAACCACAGCCAGGTCAACAGGTCCATCCACATGAGAAAACCAGCATCTAACAGAATGGTGTCTGAAACTTCTGAAGAACAGAAGATTGGTAGGAAAGCATTTTTATGAGAAATAAAATATGCCTTCCTGTCAGGGAGGAAGGGTGTTGCAGGGTGCTTGAGAAATGGAAAAAAAAAGTACCATTAAACCCCGACATGAATAAAGATCAGGTGAGAGAGGATGTCACCCTGTGGCCTTTGGAACTGTATTTCTGCTGCCTCCTGAAATTATGTTTTCCTGAAACAAAGGAACAGTGTTATGGAAAAGTGGGTGCCAGATACTTTAGGAAAATGAGACACAGTGAAGCGGATAAAAGAGACAAAGACAATAGCAATCATATGCAATAAAGTGAAGGCAGCTGAGGTCTGAGACAAAGGTGAATATTCTGAGCCAGCAAGATGACTGAAGCAGGGGAAGGAAGGAGGGAAAGGTGATTCACAATAACATTTGAAAGACATTGGCTTGAATATTTATCAATGTCACAGCAAACTTAGCTTGGCAGCCCTGGTGGCTGACTTTGTTCTTTCGGCAGTTTCCCACCCTTAAGATGACAAACAGGACATGGGGCTCCAAGTACAGCTCTTAATGTGAGCTGAATGCAACTGTTCTTAGGCCCACATGCCAATTGCATGGCACTGTTGTGCATTTTATTACTTTTGTGTAGACAGAGCTCAGGTTTTTACTCATATCAGCATCCTGGATTCAGGAATGCTGCACATTTACGGAGGTGTGGAGGCAAACATGCAGCAGGACATGCAGAAAATTCTCTGCAGCTTCTTCAAGTTCCTCACTTGCTCTGAGTCTGTTCAAATTACAGTGTAGGTCCTATGCCCTGGTCAGTGACTCTGCTACATCTTTAGTTTAGAAATAACTAAAATAAGTCTGAAGTGATTTGTCCACCTGATTTTTGATGGATACAAAAGTACTCCAGTAATTATTTTTTTGGCTGATAGTGAAGGTCTAATTTATAGTGCTTTTGCAAGTGTTTCTTCTGCACATACACAATGGTATTCTGAAGTGACTGGTTGCTGAAGGGTAAGATTCAGGGATCATTAAATATCTTAGAGAAGTGCCCAATCAATACATTTTGGAGCTCTACTCAATGATGTATCCCAACTTATTAAAAGTTAAAACTGCAGCCCACTTCTTATGTAAAGGTAAGGAGAGAGCAAAGCTCCTGCTAGAAAAAGGTGGGAAAAGGACCGTAGCTGCCCTTGGTGGCATTGGTAAAAGTGGAGTTAACTCCAAATGTCATAGGCTGTAACCAAGGGCAGAATTTGACTATTTGTTTTGAATCAGTGCTATCAATAAAAGTCTGCCAAAAATAACCAACTGGTAAATATTAATTTAAACAGGAAAATTGGAAGTCGGTTGCACACTGAGTTGCAACATGGGGCCATTCCATGCTGGCAGTAAGAGGATAATGATGCAAAGTGCCAAAAAATACCTGGAAAGCATTACTTCTGTGTGACATCCAATAAAGATGCTGCACACACCCCTACATTTTTCAGCAATTAAATATCTGAAAATGAAAGTGCTTTCTTTCCCCAATTCCCCAACTGCAATGGCCAAACTACAGCCCGGCAATGCTGCAATAGAAGTCTTTAAGGGTGGCCCCTCTGCACAACAGCTGTTTCTCAGTCTGATAGTAGCATCTCCAACCAGCTGCTTCAGTTTGCTCCTGGCTGTCACTGCTATAGGTTAATAGGAACAGAGGCAAGAGAAGGGCCTAGGCCAGCATAAAGCAGAAATAACAAAATTTTCTGCCAAAAGGGAGTGTGGGATAAGAACTTTAATGGGCAAGCAAACAAAGAATCAGACTGAAGCCTGAGGCGCTTCAGTGTGTTGGCAATAGACACACAATCCTGGAACAAGTGCAGCCCAGAGTCTAAATTTGAAATGACTGTGGGGCCTCTGTGCCAATAAAGTTTGGCTCTGTGTATACATGTGTGCATGTATATCTATATCCCCACACCAAATATGTAGTTGTGATAATCGCGTAGTAAATTACAGAGCCATATGATGAACTGCATGTGCCTTTGACCACCTCACCTGCCCCCTGCCAGCTAATCCATCTCTATTTGGATTTGCTCTGTCATTACAAACCAAGGCTTTAATCCTGCAAACACTTATGTGTATACTTAACTTTAAGCACTGGAACAGTCCCGTGGAAAACAAGTTTGGCTGGGTGTAATTTCAGCTTCGACGCTACGTGTGATCGTAATCCTGCTTTCCACATTCAATGGTAGCAGTTTGGGCTTGTGATTTCTTTTAGCTGGTAGGACAACACCTCTGGCACTCACTGCTGTTTTGGTGTGTGCTGAGGATAAATCTGTATTATTCCACTGGCTTCAATTGTGTTACACCAATTTACACCACCTAAGAGTCTGCCCTATTGGGAAAGGAAAGTCATGAGGATTACCAGACCTAACTTAAAAATCTATACTGGGTGAGTATCAGTCCAAGCATAAAACAAGGGCAGGGTGCAAGTACCAGATTTCTTATCGACACAAGGCAGGGAGTGAGTGTTGATGGTGTTGTGAGATCTATCCACTCACCCTGATTTCATGAATGTAAGAAAGGTCTTGCAGAGCTTCTGCCACCTGCTCTCTCATGGCTTCAGCTCCAGATTTTCTCTCTGTCCCCTTCCATAAACTGTGCAGAAAACAAAGAGAAAGGCAGCAGAGGAGAAATGTAATTTTATACTGCAAAATAACATTCATAAGTCACACAAACACTGAACCCTACGAATAATGGATCTGTCCTTTAGGGACAGTCCTTTCCGTGTCATTGTCTGGTACTTATGTTGTTGTTCATCTAACTAATTACTGCTTTGAAAGGTATAGTCCTGCTGTCATGCCTAGATTAGCAGCAAGTGTTTGGCCAGCTACTTTCTTGTCACAGTTGATAATTATTTAATGAGTTCTGTTCTTCCCTAGGAAAGCAAGATTGGGATAGAATTGGACTTATTTTATCACAGTAGAATTGCTGCGCCTGTTGGCAGGTTTGACAGCAACAGCGCTGGATTTCAGCAAGACAGAAGAAGAATTTCCATAAGTAGTTCCTGAATCAGTTGGAAGCAATGGGGAAATTAATAGTAATGAGTGAATCTCAATAGATACTTACTCATTACTGTGTTAGCTGCCAGTCCTTTCCTGCAGCTGTAGCCCTGCTGGAAGCTGGGTGATGCTCTTAGCTAACAGAAGAGCCACTGTGAGTTAGTACAATATGTTGCTGGAATGGGAAACCTAACTTCAGATCTCCAGATTCCTCCATCTGCAAGGGGCCGCTGAAATCACCTTTTTTTCTTTTTTTTTTTTTTTTTCCCAGTGGATATCTATTGATAAATATAGGAGTGTCATGACAGGACCACAAGGACCCTTCCTTCAGATTAGTGGTCTAAAAGAACATTTGGAGCAACAAAGGCAGGTAAAGAAACTCTGTGCTGAGATCAGGTTGGAACAGCACAGTCAAAGCCTTATTGTACATGCAGCTACCTGCTGCAGTGGGATGTGTTTTAAAAACTCTGTGGAACTTGTGACCAGTTTTTTTCCCTGACTGTCAGGAACTTTTCAGGAAAACATTATATGGAAAATGTTTGGGCTAATCTTAAACATTTTTTCTCTGTTAGCATTTAACTTCAAGGAAAAATTTGGAAGAAATTTTGTTCTGTTTCAGAATAGGGACAATGTCAAAAAGGTAGACCTTCCCACAAAACGGGAACTACTTCCAGCTTGCATTTACTGTTTTCCCTCACACTGAGTTGTGTTTTTCTTCCCAAAGCTGAACAAACTTTCTATTTCCTCAAGGCTATAAAGCATGGGGATCTATTTCTTTTAGGTTACAGATTAATTTTGAGCTTGAGTGCCATCCATTCCCTTATCCTCTCTGTCTCCAAAACATGATTCACCTGGGTATGTAGGAGGTACAAGGATGGGGTTTTTCTGTCACTTATTTCCCTGGAAATGGCATTGAGTCATCAACTAACCAGCACCAGCCAATGCCATGATGTCCTACATTGAAGTGCCTTCTATATGGCCACATCACTCAGGACAGCAGCAGCAGCCAGACAGGAAGAGCTTGGTTTGTCTGAAATAAATGACCTGAGGACTGCTGGTCTCAGCAAATTGCTCCTATAAACAGCAGGAGCAAGTGAACTCTGAAAACATAAGAATTTCTTATTAAGCAAGCACCCTCAGTAATGATAATATCTAAATAATAATAACAATTTACTCGAAGTACACAAAATGGATGCCTGCCTTAAAAAAAAAGAAATCTAATATTTTTAATATTAAATCTAATATTTTTCCAAGCCAGATGGTTTCTTAGCCACCATATTTTCCAAATTTTCCCATGGCTGTTATCCATTGTCTTTTTCAAACGTTAATCTTGTGTTTAAAATGGTCTGATCATAAACTTACCAAAGCCAGTGAAAAATTCCTACGTTGACTTCAGTGGCTTTTGTTTCGTGTCAGAAGTATGGAAAGCAGTTGCTTTCTCCTCATAGTCTTCATCATAATTTCTGTAAAATGTATCCTGAGATGGTAAACAGATGTTTTTCTGGGAAAGCAAATGTAAAAGTAATGAGTGATAAGCATATAGAGGCTGAAAGGGGACTAAAATATTAGTTTAAATAATCTATGGAAGAAATCACCCTTGGTTTAATTTGTGTTCCTGCTAGGAGGTGTGGATTCCTTACCAAGAACTGAGGGCTGTTCCAACTGTGGCACACTGGATCATTCTCCAAAGAATAACAAGATCTCACAATCCATTCATGGCTACAAACAACACTGCTGCAGTTCAGTGATCAGCACTTTCACTTTTTCACAGCAATGTGTCAACTACTAAAATAGAAATAATGATTTACTAGCAGTTCTATTACTACATTTACCTCAGGTCTAAGATCTATGTGTATTTTTTTTGTTCATGTTACTGGAGATGGCACCCCAATAGTCATTGTTTTCTGTTGGCAAGCACATACACCAATTTCTTCAGAGGGGTTTTCTCTCTTCTACTTGAATAACCAAATAATGTTCTGTGTTGACTTATTTGCAAGAGAATGCACAAAGCTGCTGAGAAGAGATTCCATGTCAATGAGGTTGTTGTTTTTGCAGGTAAACAATGGAATTTACTTTTTTCTATGCACAGGTTGGTATACAGGGCTGTGATTTCATTGTGGATGCCATTTTCATTGCAGATAACCAGTTACTGAGTTACTCCTGAAAGGTGAGGACATTTCAAGTGATTCAATTCTTTCTTTACCTCCCCAACTTGATGTATATTCTGTATTAAACTCACTGTCATCCCAAATAAGGATCATGTCATCAGGGAAAGAGGTTTGCCTGGTAAGTTTGATGTGTCCTAAAATCTAAATCTCCTAATCTGGAGAGAGTTTAGGGCTGAATTTGAATCTGATCTTTACAGGTACTTTAAAATGTATGCATATTTTCACTATAAGATACAATAAACTGTGAATGTTCCTGTGTCCAGATGGTGCTAACGAGAGTCCCTCTTGCCTCCTCCAGCAAATCTATCCCCTCCTTACCTTCTCTCACTTTTGATACTATGGCAGAAGCATTTAAGCCTCTTATGGCAGGTCTTGCCAGGCAATATCTGAAGGAAGTTCACCCACTGTAGATACCATAAAATCGAGGGGCAACTGCAGTTTTATAGAGAAAAGAAAACAAGAATCATGAGTCATTAGAATGAAATCCTTGTCTGCTTGGTACCACTGCAGTATGATTCCCAACAGTAAGTTTTCTCTGTGCAAAAATCAAAAGAAGTTCTGTTTGGAGAAGGAAAAAAGGCAAAAGGGAAGAAATATCTAATTGCTCTGTGGATAAACTGATTACCAGTGCAAAGTGGCAATAACGCCTTTCCATTCAAGATATTCTCATTTTATTTTGAACCCAGCATGCATCTGGTGAGGATTTAAAGCACTGCACATTTACCCATTTGACAGGGGTGAATGACACAAAGTCAGCATCTTGTGATCAACAGGAAAGGAAAAGAAAAGAAGAACACGCGTTATTCTGATGTCATCTCCCATTGTTATTGTTGTTGTTCCTCCAAATAATGGAATTCTGGAAGCAAGACCATAAATCTCAAAGCTCAGCATTGTCTCATTTGGAGATCAAGGTCCTTGTTGCTGATTGATTCATGCATTTTTCATTTGGCTGGCTAATATCCTTTAAATGGAACAGACACTTAGGCAGTGAAACCGGAGCTATTCTCCCCTCCCCTCAGAGGATTTAGTCTATAAGTTTAGAAATGTCTCACATGATTTTGGTAGAAAATATAATTTGTGTAAAACAATGAATATTATTTGCCTCAAAAGTCTAATTTTCTTAGCAATGAGCCTGGTGCCAGTGTGCATTGAGAGATCTCAGCTTTTAAGGTTAGATTTTGATACTCTTATCAGTTTCAAGTGATGTCTTAATTCTACATTCCAATGGGATAATTCAAAAAATTAGGTATTATGCAACTTGAAAAAGGTATCACAATCTAACCTTAAAAGCTGAGTGTCCTCTAGAAGAATGAGTCCATAATCCATATTTTTGGGGATTTGTTCTACCTTCATTTGTAATCTTTAGACAGATGCATGGTCCTGGCACTGATGTAGCTGCTTATATTCATTATAACTTTGATAATTTTAAAGCTTTGATAATTTTAAAGGAGTATAATCATAGAAAATGGCATTTTCTTCCAAGTTTTCAATGTTAATTTTTATATAAACAGGATGAAGATTGTAAAAACATTTTTTCAAGGATCACAGAACTCACTATGACATGGGATGAAGAGAGGATACAGACAGCTTTGCTCTAAGGAGTTATTTGTTTTTTATTCAGACCCTTAGGTAAATTCCAGTTTATATCAGGCTTATGATATAAATCTCAGTGCCCCAATGAGTGCTGATGTCTTTCCTCTTTGATCCTGCTTCAGTTCTGGCCACAGTTCTCTCAAAAACTTACCTTCCTGGTAAATATTACAATCTCTCAAGCAGTCCTTTGCAGTGGAATTGCAGTTGTCACAAGTAATAGCTTTTCTTAGTGCTTTAGATTCAAAAGTGCTTGTTGAGCCTGTATTACCTCCTAAAACATAGCCAAAAAGGTATTTGGATTGCTGCTTAGCACAAGCAAATTCTAAGGGGAGTGTGCAGTATCAGGATCAAAACAGCAACACCAATACCTCCATCCATTTGATTAGAACTGCTTGATGGAAAATATTACTGTACCCAAAGAAGCCCTTTGCCATTCATGGTTCTGTTGGATTCCCTCTAAAGCTGCTTATAATCTGAAAATTCCATGTCTTCCAGCACATTGAATTATTTTCCCTCAGCAAGCAAACAGAGCATTGGGATTCCCAAAGGACCTGTGCTCGCCCTTCCTGAGCTGGGGTTTGGGCTCAGGATGACTCCAGAGTGGTCAAAGAGAGGTGGGGACAGAAGTCGTGACAGACTTCTGGTAACCCTTGGAAAAACTTGAAGAAACCCATGGGTGTTTCCTCTTCCATGGGAGAAGGGACATTGCCTAAATGCCTCCTAAATCCCTGCTTTCCTGGACATAATGGGCTGCTGGGAACAGTGCATCAGCAGCTGAGATGTACCTTTGTTTTGTCTGGGAAAAAAATAGAACAGCAGTGAGGGAAAAAAAAGATAAAGCAGCAGTGAGGAAAACAGCTGATAGAACTTTCCATCAGAGTTAATTGAGTCATTGAAAGAGAAACCTGACAAGACAAAGAAGGGAACAGTGAGAGGCCTAAATAGTGTGAAGGGGGGATAATAATTTAGAAGGAACTGTGTGAAATGCTGAAACTGTGTGACTTTTCCTCCTGGTAACAAACATCCCACTAAAATTTTTTAAATATATATATATATATATTCTGGACTAGAGAAAAAACTCATAGTTCCAGGTTATATCTGTAAATAAATGAGAAGGAACACAACATTTAAGCTGAGAATCAAATGTTTAGAAAAGAATATATTGAACATCCTGCAATATCATTCCAGGCATTGATTGGGCTCAGAGCTTTACCAGCTGAGGTAGGTCCATCTCCTCATGCTGAGAGAAAAACAGCTGTGGGACAGGGAAAGTTTTCACACCTGAGCAGAGCTCTTAGAGCAGTGGTTTCTGAGGGTTTTCTGAGCAGAAAGAGGGACAAGAGAATCTGACCTTTTTCCTGCTGGACTGCAAAGGTTGTTTCCTGCAACTGTCAGGACATCACATCTGATGCTGCATCTGTGCTGGTGTTTTGAGAAAGAATGTTATTCTGGTGGATACTGGAAAATAGATTAAATTCTTCTGGAAGCTGTGGATATTTTCTTTAAAAATGAAGTGCTAGGGAAGACTTTTTGGGTTTGTTTTTCTTTTTCTTTGGTTTCTTTTTTTTTTTTTTTTTTATATTTTCCTCCTCCCTGAATTTCCTTCCAGATAATTTTCTGAACTTCACAAATAACTTCGCATGTAATTTGTTGTTTCTTTCTTTATGCTGAGGAGAAATTTCAGCATAAAATGAGGAGGGGTTTCCAGGCTTTAGTTCCATTTAAGCACACATTTAAATACTTCTCTGTTCAGGCACAGAATTGAACCACCACCTGCTTTAATCCTGCAAGTACATGTTTAAGTTTACAGCAAATAAACTGGATAGGCGAATAGCGACCTCAGAACTGGATCTGGACCCTGTGGAAACCCTGTGGAAAAACTCACACTGGCACCAGTAAACCTCCCAGATTAGAGCCTCCCTAGCTGAGTTTTGCAATAAATATTCCAAGGGGTATTTTTGTAGGAAGGCAAGGGGCAGGGTGCGATGACAAGGAGCTGTGTTGTGGGTGTCAGGCTATGCTGGCCTCCAGCACCTGTATTCACTCCTCTGTGCTGCAGCCCTCGGGAGAAACCCTGCAAGAACAAGTACACCTGTGCAAACACCCTTGGTTTCGTGTTTTCTTGGGGTTACTGTAGCAATAGCAATGTAGCATAAAAGAAAATACCAAGCTAAGCTCCATGGGAACCTGCTCTGCCTGGTTTCAGTGAGGTAAATATTAATGCTGGTGATATCTTTTGGCTGGGGGTGAATTTTTGTTAATGCACCATGGGAACCTGAAGAATCAGCTGCTGCAATTAATAAGATGTACCATAAATTTGTCTTTAAACCTAATTTTCTTGATTTGCAGCTTTGATATTGTAAATCTTACTTAGCAAGGTTCTTACATCCTTTACTCCTGAGGCTCAGGTCTTTCTGGAGCTTCTGCAACCTGTGCTTTAGACTTTCTGGTCCATCCAAAGGTACTTCAATCCAGTGCACAAATATTTCTAGAAGATCTCCAGCTCCATCTCCACATTGCCCATTTCCCCTGTAGTCTTCCCATATGTAGGTTACAAGTAGGAAATTTCTTGCAATTTCTGACATCATCTAGAATTTGCACTGGTGAACTTCCATCTTCTTATTCTCACCCATCTTCTTCATTGGTTTGAGCACAGATGAAATACTGTCTGCCTGGAGAATTCCCTGAGAGGACCAGGGCAGAAGGGTTTGTTCTTGCTTCACTTTAGCAGCCTATAAATATCAAGAAGCAATTCCTTTGGGGACAGTATTTTCTGTGCTTGGTGACAATTCAGACAGCTGGGACAGAACTGGCAAAGCCTTTGGCATACTCATATTTTTCTGCATAGGTTCCAAACCATTTTCAGCCTCAGATAATTCCAAACCACCTGAAATGGCTTTCCAACCAGGGCCAAAAAATGTAAATTATCCAGCACAGACAAACACATTCAGTGAAATATGAGGGTTGAACTTTGTGAGAAAGATTTCTTTGTGGATAGTTGAGACTTGAAAAGAAAGCCCAATAACAAGAAAAAAGTAAGACAGAAGGTACGAGGCCAGGTGATGCTACTCGAATGTCTTTTAATTCTATTAAAAAGTTTCCATAATTGCTTTTTAATCAAATGCTTCTGTAACCTGTTTGCTTTAATCAGATGCTTTCCAGTCTTCCTGTAAAGGTTGGAAATCTGAGTAACAACTTGATATGTGGCTCTGAGTGAGAAAAGTATATAGTATTCCAAAGAAGCACAAAGAAGACTTAAACCCAGCACTGCCTCTTGGTGTGTGCTGACCTGTCTGCTTCCAGGTGCTTCACTCAAAGCTTCAGCTGCAGGACATTGATTTCATTCTGCTTTCCTGAAAGCTTCTGGGGCTCAGTACAAACACAGTTTACTCCAAGCTTAATTGTGATACTTTGCTTCAACCTCCAGTAGCAATGGACACCAATTTTCCACATGCCTTTTCACACTCACATGGCTCCAGTTTCCTTGATGAGGGGATGAGTTGTTCATCAAGAAGTGCACAAAGAATTAGAATTTGCTACCTCACCCTTATTTCTGCTAGTGAGGCCAGGAGTGAGGTAGGAGTCAGCAAATAACTGTGAGGCCAGGATTGAGTCAGTAGTCAGCAAATAACTTGCAGAATGTTTTTCTGGGATCTGTTTTTCTGCCTGGAGCACTAAAACCACAGTCAGAACTAAACTACTCTTAGACCCAATGGCTGATAAAAACTCCTGATACGAAACTTCCTGCTTACATTAAATAGTGTCTCTGAGGAGTGTCAGCAGATCTATTTGAGGTTATGAAGAGGATCAGTATCGAGTTGAAGGCATTCCATTTCCACTTCTGGCTCTGGCCATACTAAAATCTACATCTATACCTATATAAAAGCACGTCACAGTGGTATAGGCACCATTATATGAGGATTGCTGTGATGCTGTTTTGCCACTTGAGGCAATTCTTAAACCTGTACAGTGAGAGTCTGGGGATAGAGCTTTCCAGTTTGGTTCTGTTGTTATTTTGTCTGCTCTTCTCAGCAGTGGCTTGTCAGCAGCTCCAGTGACACACTGGCTGTTTGTACGTGGCCAAACAAGAGGTGTCAGCGAGGGCTCATTTCATTTATTAGTGGGGAAGTACCAGCCCTGTCTTCCCGGCCCATGGGTCGCCTGATGCTCCCGTGTCCTGTTGGGCAGTGCCCCTTTCCCCGAGTGGCCTGGCCTTGGCATCCCGGCAGGTTCCCTCATCCCAGGAGCGTTTTGGGAAGGGATCACGCCAACAGAGAGCAGCTGGAAGGAAGGTGGCTGCAGGCTGTGGCGGCTCTGCTCTGGATGGGATGCCAAGGGTGATGGGGTTGCTCGGGTGCCCCGAGGTCGCAGCGCAGGTTGTTGCAGGCAGCCCCAAATTCACGCTCTGCTGCGAGGCTCGGGACTGCGTTTCATTATCGCTTGCTGACATCTGCTGGCAGCGCCACGAACTATTTCGGAGGGACACGAGCGTGTCCTTAAGAGCGAGCTCCTCGCTCCGAAGCGTGCAGGCAGCTTTTGGGAGCGCCGGGAAATGGGAGGGGTGCAGGCAGGCTGTGCTGATCGCTTGGCCATGCCGGGTCCGCTTAAGACTATCCCTTTCCTTTGTTTGCAGAGGGAAACTCTAATGGGCTGCCCTGCTTAGGAAGGAGTCTGTGGCCAATGCATCCATCCATCCATCCATCCATCCATCCATCCATCCATCCGTCCGTCCGTCCGTCCGTCCGTCCATCCATCCATCCGTCCGTCCGTCCGTCCGTCAGCAGCCCCTTGCCTTCAAACATTTCACTCAAGATTCCAGGAATGTAAATAACATGCTCAAGGCCAAAGGGTGAGTTAATGACTGGATAAAACTCCAGCTGTTCTTCAACCACTGCCTTTAAGGGTCTTCATAAGCACCAGCAAATGAAGGCTGGGGTGGTCCCTGGCTGTTGCAGGAGTTATGGTTGTGTCCATGGTCTGGATGAGTCAACTGAAATGAAGAATTGCAAATCATAGATCCATAGGATGGCTTGAGTTTGAAGGCACCTTAAAGACCATCCAGTTCCAAACCCCTGACAAGGTCAGGGACACCCTCCATTAGGCCAGGTTGCTCAGACCTCCATCCATCCTGGCCTTGAACCCTCCCAAGGATGGGGCATCCACAACCGACTCCAAACCTCATTAGGAAAAAAGGCCAGGTGTAGGATTTCTACCCAGGTGTTCAGGTTATTTTTGAGCAGATCTCTGGTGTTTCAAATTAGTGCTGCCTCAAAGCATTTACCTGGAAATGTTTCAAGCAGTTATTTGTCCTTAACATGCCACTTAGGAACAAAGCTGTTTGTGGCTTAAGGGACTAGAAGTAAGCAGGCATTACTTTTAATGTGCAGCTCGTGCCCAAGTCTTCAGGGCACTACATAGCACTCCAGGGTTTTTCCTACGCCCTGAAAATCACATGGATACTGCTGGCCTTCAGCTATCTTGGCATAAATGCCATTTTGGGTGGGTCATGCTCTAGGGTGGCCTGGAATTAAGAGCTGCATTAAAAAAAGGAAGAAAAAAAAAAAGTAAAACTGTCTCAGATGGAAAAAAAAATGGACACAGGAGAAAATACTCATTGGGAATCCAGGGCCCCTTTTACCTTACTGTGCTCTTTTTCACTGAGCTGGAAGAAAATCAAATTAATCACCTTGATGTACATTGGTAATGTACAGATGGTAATTGTGTCATTTACTGTATCTTAAATGCTGGAACTGATTAGCTTTTATCAATCCTTGGAGCACTCTAAGAGGACAAGGCACATAGTAAACAAAGTATTCTTCTCTGATAGAAGTGTTGAAAGGAGAGACTATTTAAAAGGGATAGAAGGGTATTTTTTTACTTACAGTGCAAAATGAACAGTTGGCTTGCTAGCCATTAAAGCCTCTAAAAGCAACTTGAGTTTACTAGCTATCTAAAATCCTCCTATACTTTAGCTCATGTATGGATACTGGGAATTTTTTCTTTGTTTTTAATGTGTTGATGTGCAGCTAAGAATAGCTCTGTCCTATTCAGAGTTTACACATTGCCAAGAAAATAAAAGTCAGCATTGCAAATCACCAAAGGAAAAATCCAAAGGTCTGCACCAAAGGGAGGTGTGGCCAAAATATTCCCTGAATAGCAGACGGTGTGGATTGATATATAAGCACTTCTGGCCATTCCTATCAGAAATGATGCACTGTGTGGGATTCACTGATCCAAGCCAAATGACAAACACAAAGAAGTCACATGAGTTGTGCAAAGGAAGCTTTCAGTGTTCTCAGAGCTCAGGGAGTCATCTTTTCGGCAGGCGTGTCTGAATTGCATTCCCAGAAAGAATAAACTGAAGCAGGAGCTCTCAACAGCTTCTGATTTGTAACCCTTGAAAATGTTTCTGCTGAATGTTTAGGTGCTTACAGAAGAAAATATAACTATTTGCAGTACACTTTTCTTAGGCATTCCTTAGAAATAACTCACAGATCTCCTAGGGTTTTTAGCTCATGTTAGAAACCTTTGCACTAAAGCCCAGGTATCAGTAAAAAGAATTAAAATATTTCTAATGTGCAGAGCATGCAGGTGATACAGACTTGAAATTCCTGATTTAATGAAGAAATGTTGGCATGTGTTCAGAACACTATTTTAAATGTTTAAATAAATATGAAATAAAGAAGAATAATTAATTAATAATTAAGGGAAGGAATATGCTTCCTTTTGACACTTAGAGATGGCACACGTGTTTTGGACCAGGTAGATCTGCAGACAGCTTATGTACATGGCAGGAAGAAGTCATAACACTGTGTGCCACAGCTGGGGCCTCTCTGAAAGATAGTAATCCTAGAAATCCTTTGGGCCTGGGATGGTTGTGCCAAGTGGGCTGACTTAGAGCTGCCCTTGCATGCCAAATTTTAAGGATTGTCTCCCAACTGACAGAGAATTGAGACAAGGAAGATATTGTGGCTAACACCATGCAGACCTTTTGGCAGTGATGGTGAAGAGATGCAGGCTTCTTGGTTTCTGCTAAAATTTTGGCTATTCAGTCTTTTGCTAGCACAAGCCATGAAAGGGTGAAATGCCAAGTACTAATCCAGAATTTTAAGACATAATTCAGGGATTTCTGTATCAAACGGTCACTGCCTAATGAGAATGGCAGTTTTATTGTGTTCCAAAACAATTGCACAATTGTGTGTTTTATTTTCCACATCAGATAACTACATTGTTTGCAAAACCACAGCTATAATGCAAAATGGGGACTTCACTTTCACTAAAATAATCTGGAAATACATGATTGAAACTCCCAAAACAACTTTACCCTGCCATGTTACAGCTATATACCTGCTGCTAGACTTGCAAATGACTCATTTTCAGTAGGGTAGAGCACAGAGTGGAAATGATGCAAATTCTCACATCTGCAATGTTTTGTATCACAATGATGATGTTGGGCATGTTTCCCCATTCACTTCTGTTTCTCAGTAGAATTTGTTTTAAAAGTCAGAGTTCAGTGAAAAGTAGAAATAAATGGTGGAGAGACTGCTGAGAGAAGTTCACTCATTGTCTCTGTTAGAGACAAATCAGAACTCATTTGTCATGGGTTTTTTGCCTTGGTTGGTCTTTTTTTTTTTCCAGGCAACTATCTGGACAACATAGGAAAAAGCTTCCATTGCAAGAACTGACATTGCTGCACATTGCTTTAAATGTGCAGAGGACACATGCAGAAAGGCCACTTCTAGACCTGCTATCCATTTAAAATACATAATCCATTCTTTTATTACTGTTACATCCTCTCAGTATCTTTCTCAGTATCTTTCTCAGTCACTTCCCATAATCTGGACTCAAATGCTTTCCCAGAGTGTTTCTCACAGCCTGGTGTCACAGTAACCCTCTCTCAGGCAGTGTTCTGGCTGTGATGAGGAACCCCACAGGCAAACCAAGAGTTAATGCCCCCCCCCCCCAGACCAGCCAGGGGCCCTACAGCTGCTCGGAGCTGCCAAGCAATTAGGCTTGTCAACATCCCTCAAATAAACTCCGGCAGTATTATCAAACCCCATTGTTACCTGATCCCCCAGAGGCTGGGGAGGCTGTTCTATCAGGTCTGCAAACTGCAAAGAGCCATGTCTGTTTTCTCTTTTTTTTTTTTTAATTCTGAATGACCCATCCTTTACTGGTTGGAACAGAGTCTCAAGAAAGACATATCTTTTTGGGGAAGGATTAAACCTCTAGTGTAATACAAGTCTGGTGGGAAATCGTGGTGTGTTTTATCCAGGATCCACATTCAGCACTTCCTTGTGGTTTTGTCTCAAAGCAACAGCCTGCTCCAGTGGGCTACCTTAAAAATAATGGGATGCAAGTTGCCATCTCAAGGAGAAAACATTGCCAGAAAAGAGTATTTATTGCTCCATCTAGGGTTGCTGCCTTGGAAATACAAACCCAAGTCACTTCAGACAAAGGCCTGCTGTGCAGGCACAGATCAGTCTATGTGTGGGCCAAACTGGGCAGTGTGATTGGAAAGCAGGCAGCTAAAAACCCTACCTGAAGCCAAGGATGTGTTTAGAGGACTGAGTTCCAGGTTCAGCAGAGTCACAATAAGCCCATGTATTTACAGAGACAGCAAATATGGCAAACTCACAGTTTTCCCTTGAATACATAATTTTTTGCTTTCATTTTTGTTCAGACATGGCAAAAATTGGATCTGAATTAAGCAACACAATTTTGTCCACCTGAGTCTACAACCCAACTAAAACAATTGCCCTAAACTGACTTTTTGATCATCCCAGTTATTTTGCATTTTGAAGCCTGTTGCTCTGGGGATGACAGCAAGTAGCACCAGTGGGACAGGGAATTGGGACTACTATGGCACCACAGTTTAGTTGGAAAGGATAAAAGGCAGTGATGTAGCAAGGACTTAGGAAAAGGCACAGCAGTACCAGACTTCCCTCAGAGACAGACAGCACCCAGGGACAATGACTAGCAAGCCTTGTGGTGGCACCTCTTCCAGGAAAGGACTTCAATTACGAGCATTTAAGATGAAATATTTTTGGGTTTTAGTAAAGCATATAATGTTATGCTTAAAATGCTTTGGGTTTGGTGCCATTTTTAAGAGCAAGTAATGATAAATTCTTTCTAGAGGGCTGAACAATTGCACACACAAGCTGACATGCACACACAAAAAAGCCTTTAAGCATCTAGAATTTCTTTTCATTCAAAATCCAGAATCTCAATCTAAATCTTCATTTGAGTTGAAAACCATTAATATTTTACTGGCCACGGGCAAAATATAAAGTGAGATGAAAAAATACCTGGTACAGAGGAAAGACGATCTTGCAAGATGGAAAATACTCAGGGCACAAAACTCTTCCCTCTCTCAATGCACAAATAATTAATTCAGGTGGATAAGCACGAGCACTGCTGCCCCTTTTACAGGGGTATGGAGGGGCTGACCCTTTAATACAGAAGCCATGATTTATTCACTTTCATTGTACCTCGATGACTCTCAGTGTTCAAATATGCTTTTTTCCCACATATGAGAAATGATATTGTATCAAGGCCAAAGCTGAACTGCAAACTGCTTTCCCTTCCCTACCCAAACCAGTTTGTGTTATTTGTAAATCTAACAATAACAAAGATTCAAAGGTCTATTACTCAGCGTCTCTTGATTTCCCTGTTTTATTTTCTGTCCCTTATCGATACTCTTCAGAGCTCAGGGCTGAGGCAACATAATGGGAGCCTGGAGACATTGTCTGCATCTCAACTAGGGTCTTGGCATTTAGTAACAGCACCAGGTTGTCTTTTTTTTTCTTTTCAGAGCAAAACAGCTGGTGAGTATTTGAGTGTGTGCTGGTGGCAGAGAACTTGCAGTAGAACTGGCTGTGACTCCTGCTGCAGAAGCAGTTTCAAGACACTAGCACTGAGCAAAGAGGCATGGCAGATAAATAAGATAAAATGTAAAATATGCTTCTTTTCTCTTGATCAGGAGTTATAATTTTTTCAAAAGGTTCTGGGTTTTTACAGATGCTTTCTTCCACATTATGTACATCTCTTACATGACTGAACAAAAGTCTTCCCCTTAACCTGCAGCCTTCTTTCATTTAAGTTTTCTGAAATGCCTTGCTATTATAGCGATAGAAGTGATAATTCATCATTATTTAATGATAAATTCACTGACATGTCAATAGTGTTTATCTGATTACTTTGGATGGTGAAGAGGGACTGTAAGAGCTTGAGGGAAAAGCCCTGTTTGTTTCTAATGCCTCAAGAGGTATCATTTCTGAAAGAAGGACTCTCTGTAGAAGGAATTTTTTTTACTGGGCTTGGCAGATACATACTCGTAAATGTGCACATCAAATGCACATTAATACATTATTCACTCAGTCATTCAGATGAACTGACACTTTTATTTAATCCTAAAAGACATTATAGTCCAGATCGACAGTACTAGTATTAATGGGAGACTGAAAAAATTGAATATTTGTTTTTCTTACTGTACTTTATACCATCCTCTAAAGTATTAACTCTTGGCTTCATTATTCACAAACCTTATTCGTGCATTACACAACAAACTGTCCATGCCACAGTAAGTAGATAGATAAATGCAGATTCTGACTTTAAAAAGGTAAAATTTAGGCAGAACTCTTTTACCCTGAAATGCATGGACATGCAAACCATGTGCAAACCCTAAGTATTGCCTCTATTAAATTTTATAAATATCAGGGGAAGCCCATCTTGAAAAAATTCAATTCCAGTCTTTCTGATACAAAGCACAATAATCCAAAAGGACTCTAGAGTAAAGAAAAAGAAGATTGAATTATACCAAATGGCAGTTTTCCCTGTTTGCTATTAATATGCTTTTAAAAAATAAATTTAATTATGCACACTGTCTAGAGCTGTACTGGTATATTATTTAAAACAGTGTGAATCTGGAAAAGCTCAGCAAAGGAGAGTGCAGTGGCTCCAGATGGATGTTAACATTACCCACTGCCCAGTCAAGTCCGAACAACTCCCCAGCACCGATCATTCCAAAGCAATTCTGGGATGCATAAATTTCTCTGTAACAGACAACATCTTCCAAAGCATGTGCAAAATTACCTGCCCACACATTCATCAAAGTGTACAGTGAACTTTCATAAATCTCCTGTTACTTTTCCTCAGCTCTTTTTTTCTTGGCTGGTAAGAGTCACAGAGGATTTTTTTTTTCTTTCAACATTTCAGTATTTGATATTACACCAAGGCAGGGTGCTGCCTGCACATTGGGTTAGTTTATGCAATACACTATAAAGTACAAAAATGACATGACAGAAAGGAAAAAAAGACTTTTTAAATGTCTAACCTAAAAAAGAAAATGTGAGCAGCGGACTCTACTGCAATTTTTATTAGGCAATTAAGCTGATTGCTTTTGTGAAGTGGCCACAAACTTGAGTTACCTGCAGTCAGTTGGTGAGCACAGGGAATTGGATCTCCACACATCTCAAGTGCAATAGATTCATATACCTCAGCTTTGATATTTCCCATGGTTCAGCTTAAAAAACCCACACACGGTAAACAACTGCTCTGTCTCAATCATTTATCCCTCAAACACCATTGTCAAGGGGCAGCAAAGCACTGCAGAGGAAAGGTCTATGTAAGAATATTGCCAGATGGATTTGTGCAGGAATGGATAATTAAGTAATGACCAATTAAAATACAATCTGTAAATCTAGTAGCAGGAAAAATAAATTGTTAAGATAGATCTTAATTAGTTTTCCATTAGAATTTGTTCTCTCCTAATAAAAACTAGTATATTTTAATCTTACATCATAGTTTACTCTTTATCTTTTCATCTCTGTAGAAAGCTGTGTGTCAATTGACATGCATTCATATATACATTCACATGACTACTTACAGAATAACACAGCAAAAAAAAATAGTCAGTTTCTGCACAAAAACCTATAGGAATGTGTGCTGTTCAAAAAGGTAAATCTGCAATGGAAAGATACCGCTAATATAGAAGAAAATGAGACTTAAAGTATCCTCAGCAAACATCACTGGTAAAGCTTCATTAGTATGTATTTTCACATAATTCAATTAGCCAAAATACATACAAATGCTGGCAGTGCCGTTCCCTGCTCAGGGAGCGTCAGTGAAGCTTTAAACAGATCTGAAACAAAATTGCATAAATGGCATGTAAAGCCCTGTGCATACAAAGATACCTTCAGGGTTCTAATAAATTCATGAAACTTTTTAAAGTATGATTTCCTAGCAGGCAATCACTTTTAATTAACAGGATCACCTACAGCAACACATGTCCTTCAAAAACTTACATTATTTTTTCTTTTTGAATTTCAAAGTTTCTGTAGTAAAAGTTGAATAGCTGAGTAGCTTAACCTCAAAAGGATTGCAGGCTTTTATGACAGTTATAAACCACTGTGGTGCCTTCTTTATAAGAAGAAAAGATTCTTAACACAACAGAGAAAGAAGGAAATCTCTTTTTAGTCATAGCTAGAAGCAAGCATTTCCTCCAAAGGTCAGAAAACTTTTCCTCAGTTAAAGAATATTTTTAAGGACATTGCAGGCTACTTGTACAAGTAATGTCTGTTAATTTTCTCTATAAATTACACATATAATTTCCAATATTTATTATTTAAGATATATTCTCTGAGCTCTCAGTATACAGTTTTGGTAAACACAGGGATCAACTGGTGAAACTGGCCTCCATAATGAGCTTTACATGACACAGAGCAATGGGAAGCTCATCTCTTCATTAAAAAAACCAAAATCATACTAGTTTACTGAGCACATCTTCTAGGGCTATGTGTTTGAGGTGTGCTTGCCACTTGCTTAGAAGCACATTGCCATGTTCCAAAGCTGGCTAATCTTCTTCCCTGCAGATCAGAAGTCACACAAAATTCCATATTTTGAGTTTGAAAGAAAAAAAGAGGAAAAAACATAGAAAAAATGTTAACACATTTTAAAGGGACAATCTCCTGTCCAGCCTTCCCTTACATGAAACAAATCATTGATATTAGTACCTGGCAAACTTGAGCAGGATCTGCATAAACTAATTTAGGAAGAAGGATTATGAGGGTATGTTGTGCCTAGTTTGATCCAGAAGGTTTTACATAATACTGTGTATCCTCTAACAGTGGCCAATGGTAAATACATTTTTTTTTCCTTTTTTGCACATTGCTTCCAGGTGACCATGCATTTGGAAGTTGGGGAAGGTGGTAGAGGCTGAATTTATGTGTCTTAGCATAACAGTCAGCATCTTGTCAGGGATGTGCACAATTTCTTAAGTGAAAGCATTGGCACATTGTTCTCAGATGCATTTTCTGACTGGGAGAAGAACAGATATAGTTAAACTCTGGGACTGGAGAGGGTTACAAGCACCCTTGGAGCATTTGAAAGTCCTACTCAAGAAATAGTTCTAAGGCACAGGTGGGCATCTAAGAGGACCAAAAGAGTAAAAAGCATGTTTATGGATCAAACGGCCTTTCTGGCTCAAAGGAGCATGGCACTTGCAGTGCCCCTGTATTTGAAATGAACATGTAAGGACAAAGTCATGTGCTACAGAGAACTGGCCACGCTCCGAGTGACTGTGCTGTGTAAAAGCAAAGCTGGCACAATGCTGAGCATCCTTCAGGTGAATGTACACCCTGTGCTTACACATGGGGGTGTCTCTGCCATGGTGGGAGTGTCCTTTCATGGCCCCCTGGCCAGGGCAGGCTCAGCACATCCTCCTGACTCAGCACAGTGCCTTCTGCACCCTGCAATGGGGCTTTTCAGCTCTTCATTGCTCCTCTGCAAATTCCCTGTCTTCCAGCAGCCTCTCTCATCTTTAACTATTCCTAAAGCTGCCTGGTCACCAATGGCTGTCCTATCTCTTGTCTGGGGTTAGGCTCATCCTGTGCTCAGACAGAAGCTTACAGGAGCTGCCATGCCCCCAGGACTTTGGGCAAGCCTCTTCTCTGTGTATTTAATTTCAACATGTTCTCATCTCTCCTGTACCTTAGAGTGCCTTTGGAGCAGTGGCTCATTCTTCTTCTGTGGTTGTAGAGCACCCAGTAGAAAGGCTACTTTTTCTTGACAGAGACCTCTCTGTAGTTTTTAAAGAAGGCCAGATGCAAAAGATTTAATGCTAAGAATAGGGTAACATTTCACTGCATGGGCAATGCTAATGATTTGTTGTTTGGAAAGGCACAGAAAACTTTAATCTGCAGTCATTACACACAATATTTCTAATCTGTTCAATAACTGAATTTTGCTTTATTATTTATTTTAATGAATGAGGCCATGCATGCATATATGCTGTCTGTCTACATGCACCTCACAAAGTGTCACCCAATGTGTGTGTCGTGTTCTCATGGACTACTGTATATTTTACTGTAGCCAGCAGCTGGGTTGCAAAGGACAACCACTGGACAATTAAAAAGCATTCAGAAGGACACAGCCATAGTGCAATCATCAAGACATGCCAAAATAAATTAACTTCATGCAAAGTTAGGCAATGTTTAATTCATAGATCATGCCTATATTTAGCCATCTTATTATTTGCAATATAATCCATTCATTTATTGAAGGTTAATGCTAAGTTTTTCTCCTGGGCATTTGGTAGATGTGTCACAGGGTAGTGCAGCCCTTTTGATTTTCATTCACTAGCTGGACAGAATTTGCTATAAAAATATATATGCTTGTGGGTGGGTGTGCACATTCAAACTGCTCTGATGTAAGCACAGTCAACAAAAACCATTGTTGTGACACTCTGCTATTCCATTTTTCCAGAGAAAGGCCCAGGTTTCATTTGGTTTATGAAAGAGCAGTTTCACTGCATTTATAAAGAGACTGTTGTTGATTTTGCAAAGGTGCACGTGAAGAACAACGACTGAAGAGAAGGCAAATCACCACTCACTTTGGGGGCACTCAGTGAGATGGTGGAGGAAAGTCTCACAGAAAGAGGTCCTTTGAAAACCATATGAAATGTAGGAAGAGGATTTGGGAACAGCAAGAAAAACATCAAAACAGCAGTTTGATTGGAGATATTAAAAGGTGAATATCCTGAAACCACATCTGGGAAATTATGTTTGTGCTGGTGCTGATGTGATCAAAAGTAGAGCTGGTCCATTCGAATGGAGAACATGAATAGCCTAACCAGGTTGAACAGGACAAATTAAACTGTTCTTCTGCACAGAAACTGGACTAGATTATGTAGAAATTTAATATATTTTTGACAGGGTCTTGAAGCAATGTGATTTGGAATTAGTGACAAGATTTTGAAGGAGAAATACTTTCATATAGATCACACTGTCTAGGGATATGACTGCTGCCAATCATTTTGATAGCTAAGCACAAGAGACCCTGATTTTCAAAGGTGCTGAGCACACACACAGAGATCTTCATTTCGCAGGGAATTTTGGTTTTTTGTGGTCCTGAACACTCAAATATTAGGCCCTTGGTTTCTGACCATTAAGAAACTACAATGTTACTGTAAATGAGGAAGGACAAATTATAAAATCTTGTGGAGAAAAATATTAAGTCCTTCTGGAAACAAGATGAGACCTTTTATACAGAAGAAAAAGCTCTACAATTCTAACTGTAGAATTATCTTGGTAGCTGCACAGCTTAAAAATGCAGACGAGGAAAGGCACATCTGTAAAGCTGGCAAAACAGTGTTGGTCGGATGATAAATCTGTATTTCTACATCGTTTGCCAGCATTAGGGGAGGTATTTGAAGCAAAGCCTTCACTGGCATATCAGGCTTTTGACTCAAAGGAAGTCTGTACCCACCTCTTTTAGATGTCTGTCTTCGATCTCTCTCCCATCTCTGTTGGCCACATCTTTTATCCTGTCTAATCTTACTGGTGCCCACCAAATTCCCAGCTCCTTCGTTGTTTTCTGTGACCTTCCCTCAAGATGTAGTGGACATCTCTCCACTGTGTGGTAGGTGACATTCTTGACAGAGGTAATGAATCTTTCAGATAATGGTCATAGCAGTGAAGGGGACCTCCTGCACACAGTGGTCCTCCACAATCCCTCAATTTCACTGAAAATAGCCTTCTTCAGAGCAAAGTTTTTGCAAAGACAGAAGAGCACAGAGCCCAGCAGGAGAGAGGAAAAGTCTGGAAGAAAAGTATCTACTTCCAGATCTGGCTAGAAAATCATGTGTGGGTTTTGGTACAAAAAAGTTCCTTCTAGTCTAGAGCAAAAGTGTCAGCAAGTTAAGGAAAGGCTGGGAGCAGTCTGTCTGAGCCCTGCTGAACTACACTGGCCAGCTGGGCAATTCTAGAGAAAAGAGTGACTAGAAAAAGTAGAAAGAGTGGAGCAGGACTCCTTGGTTCCCCTGGACAGAAAGAATACTGGGAGGGCTGGGGACTGGCAATTGCTGCAGCTGGGCCAGTGAGGGCTGGGTGTCATCATCAGTCAACCCAGTGAATCTGTGACTGCCAGTATCCACCAGAGTTACGACTCCTTTCGCTCCCTTTCACTAAAGTTAATTCATTTATTTATTCACTCTTAGGCTTGCAAGCAGCATGACTTTAACTTCAATAACTGGAGACACCACGCCTGCAAGCACAGAGTGAGGGAGTTAAGTTCTTTTTTATATCTGAGAAGGCTCGAGGTGCTTCACCTCTGGTTGATTTCTCCACAATAGGGAAGTAAAAGGCTGTAGCCTTCCATGGGAGATATTGCTGTCAGATCTTATTTAGTTCTTATTTTCTTTTTGAGTCAAGATAATAGTACTGTCAAAGTTCTTTCTCCACAAAATGCCTGTGGCTGCCCCAGAGATTATCAGCTAGTTGCCTTTTTGTGAGATGGCTGTAAGAATCTGCACGGATTGCACAAGAATTGAGTCAAATCCCAGATACACTTATATTCCTATACAACCAGCTACATAAACGTGTAAAATGGTACAATAAACATAACGAGCTCAAACTCATTTATATCTGTTCATAATTGTAAACTATTTTGTCAACACTGTGAAGTACAGCCAAGGAATTTTTTTTTCCCAGGAAGACCAAATGAAGGCACCCAATCCAGGGTAACAAATGCTGGGGGAGTGCCTGGAAAAACTGAGGGATGTCTATGGTCTCTTCTAGTGGGTACTTGGAGACGGCATGAGTACAATTGTATTCTACTCTTAGCTCTGCTATGTAACCTTATTAAGTCACTTCACCTCTATGCTTCTCTTTCCATTGCCACTTTCCGTATCTATTTTTTATTTTTATTGCAAGACCATCCATTACCTTGAGTTGGTACAGTAGCTAGGAGAACTGGGCCATAACCTCACTTGCAGCTTCCTCTGTTGCTAGAAACTTTCATGACAACAAATTTCTGAAGGTTGGAGAAAATCCAGGTGTTCTGACTCAGAGTGGAATGATCCTTACAACTCAGAAAGGCAAAACAAGTTTTGGGTACTCTTTTCATATTTTCAAGTAAGTTTAAATTTTGCTGAAAATACACTTTCTTTACTCCTGCTGATTTTTGTGAAGCTGGAACACAATGGGTCATATTTTTGCCAATTATGCTGGTGCAACCCACATCTGTTTTACCTCCACTGATTTTGTGACTTCGTGTCTGCAGGTTGCAAGGGATCTATCCTTGAGCTTGGTAGTTAGACAGAGGCAAAGCTGCAAGTCCCTTTGCCTTGGGATTTAGGTCAGAGTCCATTCATCATGAAACAGAGCCTGACCCAGTGTGTTTAATGTGAATAGTGGTGTTTAAAGTGGCCCATGTGTGCTGCACCACATCATGGAACAAACTCATTGCCTTCTGCTGATTACTTGCCCTGCTGTCATGGTTGTGCTGTTTTGAAGCAGCTGCTGAGATTTGGTTGGCCCCAGGTAGAGAACATGAAGAAAAGTGGTTCTTTAAGGGAAAAATAATTCTCTTAGGCTTCACCTTATCCTGCTTTCAGACAGACTACATGTTACCTGCCTCAGAGCAGGGATAGGGTAATTAGGAAAATAGATTTCAGTCTGATGGCTGGTGCAGGTGGAGGAATAGCAGAACGAAGATGGGAGCCATGTTCCCTTTTACAGATTACAACAGAAAGTAAAAAACATACTGATAGCTGTAGGGCAGGATATATTTCTAATCAGGATTTAAATCCTGAATTAATGGATGCTAATAATTCATTACTCCTTTCCTACTAATTAACAGAGTGTTTCACAGCATCCTCTAGAGAGCCTGGCCAGAACACTGTTGTGCTATGCATGCTTCATACAGTTCTCTGCTATCTCAATTGTCTTTTTGTAGGGACAGAGGCTTTTTCATTATTTGATATCCAAGTGCTTGGAAACAGGTGAAATTAGGTGTTACCTCAGTAGGCCAGCTGGTTCTGAGGAGACTGGTGCTCAGTCTAAACTTGCAGTCATCCTGTTTTTCTGGTTCATCTGAAAGTTACTTTAATGTTTAATTTACTTGATCTAATGCTCCTAAGAAACAGAGAAATGAAAAAAATCTGGTAGATGAGGACTAAGGAATTGAGGACAGGAGCGAGCAAGGAATGTTTGTAAGTAATAGGCAGCTGCTTCTTCTCTAAAAATGCCTCACTGCAGCAGGGAGTAATACTAAGAAAGTATTTCAATTTCTACTTGGTTTTGCATGGCTGAGAGCCTGGCTATTTAACTTGGTGTAGGAAAAAAGGGCTGTGGCATGTGTTCAAGTATCAGCCGCAATGTGGCTGAGCAGCAGTAGAGCTAGTGCATGAAATAAAGAACACTTAAATGAAAATAAAAGGATCTGCCTGTAGATCAAATGTGGCATTTGTACAGAACCTTATTCAAAATGCATACAAATGCATCAGTTCCTCAGAATTATAGGTGAATCAAAGGAAAATTACATCCAGAAAGATAAAGCAATCAACCAGCATCCTTACCATGTGAAAGGCAGAAATGCAACTTTGAAGCTTCCCGTATGGCTTGCCAAAGAGCCAGATGTTGCAGGTGGAACAATGTCCTTTCTGGCTTAGCATCTGGTTCCTGTCGTTCTGATCCATAGAAAAAGGAGATGAGGAAGGATGTGGTAAAAATCATTTTATAACTTCATTTAAGAAAAGAGTGTTTTCTATTGCTCTTGTAATAAAATAATTTGAAATTTGCATTTTTCTTCAGAAGTGGAGGCTATCACAGACAAATTAATATGGGATCTTCACCTTTCACTGCAGTTGCTTACTTTGCTTGGATCTTGAACAACTAATTTCTTGGCTAATAAGAGATTATATAGCACCAAAAAGTAACATAACCCAGAAAAATAATCACTTTTCACATTTGAGGGGAAGTATTAATTATTTGTGAGAGCAAGGATTTGGGATTTATAGACCCTTGGTTCCATCCTTGACCCTGTCACTCATAGGCACTTTATGCACTCTAGGTTACTCTTTAAAGGCACAATGGTGAGCAGATTTCTGAGACATGTGGATAAAATAATACCAATCTGTAAAAGGTCTTAATACATACATTTTTTTAAGGCGTGAAACAAGTTCAACTCCTGACCTCCGACAATTCCTGCCTAGTCTTTACTGGTATTTCAGTTTTCCTTCAAGAAGACATGCCACCCAGATATATCAAAACAGAAAGCCAACCTCATCAGTTGCTCTTCCTTCCTTCCTTCCTCTCTCATCCTCTCTCTTCTCTGCACACAGTCCATCTCCAACAGGAAGAAAGATGCAGTTGCTTCTGTACTACTATAAAACCTACTTTGAAGAAGTGGCTATAATGGTTCTCCTTGAATTTACTCGCTTTATGACAAAGCCCCATTGCTATTAATTAAATTTCTTTGGTTGTGTGCTAATTTATATTGATTGGTTAATCTGTGTTTTTCTCTTACTTGAGTATTTTCCACCAACAACATTGAGTTTGCAGCATGTGAGAAGGGTAATGCTGCTGGGGAAAAAAAAAAAGACCTGTAGATTTAGGATGTAATGTCAGGTTCACCAAGAGGACATTGCTAAGCAGATCACAAGGCAAATGACAGGAAATACGAGTACAAATGAGTTGATCACTCTGCCAGAATCCAATTTTATGTGGCTGCTGGATCCTTGTGATAGTTTACCATGAAGGACAGAAGGCACATTCCTTTTATTGTTTTTTTTTTCATGGTGCACCATATATCAGGCCAACAGCAAAGTCTCAGTTTGAGGTCAGTTTTATTATTTTAATTCCAAAAATGCTTTGTGTTACTCCAGAAGTTGTAAAAAATAATATTGCTCCAAACATGCCCCATGACCACTGGGAAGGGGCTCATGAAACTCCATATATGCAGCCCTGTAGGCAGTGTCACATAAAATATGATATGACATGGTAACATAACAGACACTGACAGGTTATCCAAGTGCTTCCAGCAAGAAGGAAAGTATCTTAGTACCACTGGCACATCATTATAGAAATTACCAGTGAGCTATTGTCTACTGCAGGTTTCAGAAGGTGCCTGTGGGGAAAGGACTGGGGTTTCTGAGAGAAGTCACAAACTCTCTGAGTTTGTGAGAGCAGATCCCACTGCAGCTGGGCCATCAAACAGAGATGAGCAATCAATTAATGTGTAGCTGTGAGAAAGGTGGTGGCTGGGAGAATCCACAGCGATGCTTGCACAAAACCTTGAAAGGATTTCCTCTTATTATTTCCACATCATGATCACCCAGATCAGACTGATGTTCTATGAGAAGGACTGCTTAATGTTTGTTATCATTTCTGAAAGCAATTATTGCTGTTTACATCTGACCTTCTGGCCCTCACAGTTAAAAACAGGTGATGTCCAAGGCTTCTGGCAGAGTCTGAGTGCTTTGATTACGTTAGTGCAATCAACTTCCTTGCTTCCTCCTGCGTCTCAAAGGCCAGAGTTTTCTGCTTTGCTTTTTCCACTAATAAAAATATTTGTGACCATATCTCTCTGTGTTTGTGCCTTATGGTTATGAATTTTTTTTCACAGAATTGGCCTCAGGTCGTGAGATGAGCCTGCCCAAAAATTTCACATCCAATTTTTTTCCTCTAAACTGGTGTAAGTATTTGTCTCTAATGTGTAATATCTTTCTCAGGGTGTGAAAATAAGTCAGAGGCAATGAAGATATTCAGACCCTATACTTGTAGGTATTCCTCTATTTCAAAATCATGCAGGTCTGTATTTGACACAAACATTAGTCACAAATTTCAGCAGTCTGAGAAATTATATTCACATGTCATTTATAGCAACATTTGCTTCAATTAAGCCTAAATCAACAATCTCATTCTAGATGAGTTCTTGTGTGTTTGTGGGCTTTTTTTTTCCTGAAAGCAGTTGGTTGATATCATGCCTGATTTTTCAATGTGGCATGTAAAGATTAAATTAAAACTTGGTATGGAATTCTTTCTGAGATATATGCCAGTCTGGCTTAGTAAAGCTTATTATTTATCAAGAAACTTCCACAAGTGCTAAGATGGAGAGGTGGTGGCAAACTGCAGCTGCGTGGTAAAATTTTACAGCAAAAAAGAGAAGGGCAGTTGTGCCTTTCTGTCCAGGAAGTCATTCTATTTTAGTGTTCAGAGAGCTGCATATTTTGCTGCCTTCTGGCTCTGCCTACTTTCCTTTTCCCACCTGGCAGACACTCACTCCCTTTGTGCTTCTCTTACCCTTTCCAGCCTGCAAGCTGCCTCCTTCCTCCCCCCGTGTCAGAGATCCTGCGTGTACCCCATTCCCCACATTCCCAAGGCTGCAGCTCTCCCTTCCTATTATCCCAGGAACTATGATGATAAATAAATTTGTGGGTGACCACCTAGTTCCAGGGGGGCAGTTTGAACACAGCCACCCTGTTTTGGGGAAAGCAAACTGATGGATGTGGGCACCAGACGTTTCATTCCACTTGGCCTCCATACAGAGAGGCAGCCAGGGCGTGTTTTATTTGGTCACACTGACACAGCTTGTGTGGCCATTCCCCCTCCCTCCCTTCCCAGCCCTGCTCTGATGTGTTGAAGGCCTCATGTGCCTCTCTCCTATGCCATTTAGTCCTGCATTTTCACAAATACCTGGTTTAGGCTGCATTATTAATACTTCTGAGTGCTCAAAAATCATAAGATGCTGCAGCACAGAGAATTATATCATTGGCTTAAATACTGGAAGATTAAAAATAATACCTTTTAGACTTCTTTTATTACCTCTGAGGGATTTTTTGGCAGGAGAGGAGAGGTTTTAGGACATATTCTGGTCATGCTTCCAAGCTTTCCTCTGCATCATTGATGGAAATTACCTTTTTATTATTAAATGAGAGTAGAGATTCTCAGCAAATCATATGATCCCAGGAGTAGGGGCTTTAACACTGATACAGTTGGCAGCAATAATTCAAAATAGGGGGATGTCATTAGCATTATCTCTGATCTTCTAGTTGTCAGAACTATAGGGAGGGGGTCTTGGCCCTAAAGCTACCTTTACCCAGAACTACCAGGAATGCACCACCACAAACACAGGTTTAAGCTATGTTTGCATGGCACAGTGCAATGCCATATAGAGAAACTGCATTTTGGTCAATTAGAGCTACTTTGGGTATCTCCATGTGGCACTCTATTTGCTCATTGGAGATATACTCATTACCTTCTTTCAGCCTCTGCCAGAGTTTTCCTAGTGTGGGATAATGAAGGGGTCCCTTTGTTCCATGTTTGCTGCTGCTGCAGAGGGTAATGGACCGTGTTCAGGCAAGCCTGCTGCACTGACCTCCAGTGCAACTCCCAACATACTTGCAAAATAAATGGCCAAATCCGTTTAAACACCAAAGCATTGATTTGGGACCTTAAACTTTATACTCCTGCTTTGAAAATTTGAAATTTTTGTGCAGCAGTTAAGAAAAAATATGCTTGCATTTGTGCTCTTATTAGTGGACACTGGAATATTTTTCCCATTTGGTTATCATGAGAGGGAATCCACAGAACAGATTCCAAAGCTGAGAGGAACAGTTTCTCACCCATGTGAATGGTCCAACTGTAAAACTTGATGCTGAAAATGGGAAAGAATTGCTGGAAGTTGATCTTCTCAAATATACTCTAGAAAAAAGAGAAAACTGTTGAAGTTTAACACCTGCTAGCTAGAAAACACCACACATAAACACAGACACAAATAAAAGGAAATCAGTGGTAAGCAGGGAATAACACCTTCCTCTCTTCAGATAAATGGTTCCATCTGAGCTATAGCAGCTTACTGAACCATGAAGTTAGTGAAGCAGGGCACATAATTCATGTTTCAGGCCATTAGAATGAATTGAGTCTCCACAACTTTATAGAAACATCATCTCTAGCTCCATTTAAGCTATGTGCTCAGCCTCAGTGAATGAAAACATGAGCTCCAGCAAACAGCATTTTCTGAGGAACAATAAATACTTTCATGGTTGTAATTTTAGTGATGGTTTCTTAAATGATGCTTTTGAGTCTTGGGAGAATGTAAATGGCATGAAATGCAGTAAGGACAATGCAAAAAGTCCATGAAGGAAGTAAGCAGTGGCAGCCAGGGAGTGGGCTAAACCATCATACCTGCAAAAAGAGTGAGCCTTGACTTCCACCTGTTATTTCCAGCCCTTCTTAGAAACAGAATCATAGCTGTATCAGAAAGAGCCACACATGATCATAATTGCTCAGTCTCCCAAATGGACAAGAGCTCAGGCTCTCCTTAAAAAATGTATAAACCTCCTTGTTTCTAGCTCATTTTGGTGGATGTCAGCCCCATTGGTGAGCTTGTTTAGATGATGTGCTCCTTCATCCTGACATCAGTGTTATTCCTTACTTAGACTGGGGTTCTGGCCATTTCTGTATATTCAAAGTCCCTCCTGCTGCACTATAAACAGCATCTACACGTTTTTCACAATGGCCTCTAATTCATGACATGAATTTTCCTTAAAGCTATCCTTAAAGTGTTTGGTGAAGTGCAGTAACATCAAGATTGGTTTGTTGGTGTTTTTTTTTTTTTTTTTACTGTCATGGCTGTGCAATATGCAGGTGGCACAGATGAGTGTGCAGAGCCCTCATGGTGTTTGTAGGGTCATATTAGAGGGGGTAGCCAACACGGGCACAGTGCAGGCTAATGGCAAGGGCAGCAGAGGGTCTAATTCTAATTGTTGAGGGTCTAATTCTGTTTTTCTCAAGCATTTGCTGATGCAGGCAAAAATACTTGTGCCCTGAGTGGTGGTGCAAGAGGCTTGTCTTGTGGGGTGTCATGAAAATTCAACCTGTTTACAAAGCTTTGTGGGATCCTGAGAGGGGGAGATGCTGTAGAAGTGTGAGGATTATTTACACCATGCTAGCTCTACAGGAGTGGCATCAGCCCCTAAGAATAAATCATGCAAAGTTACCTTGGAATTACTAAAGAACAGGGGATATTTACCACACAATTTCATTAAGAACTGCGAGGGTGACTCTGGTACGTGGGATGATGTAGTGAAAGCTTGCACGGTCCACCATGGCATGAGAAATAAATGCCTTAGCCTAAAATTGTGACTTCAGATTAAAGTGTCACATGCAGTTATTTGGTTTCAAAACTTACTCAGAATGAAAACACATTTATTAGAGTAAGTGCAATCTATATCTGATAAATGGGAACACATCTGGTCCATATCCCTGATACAAACCCCTCAGTATTAATTATATTGATGGTTAAAGCTGAGGAGTGAGTTGAACATTATTTATAGTGATCTTTGCTAAGTAAATAATTTTAAAAATGGCTTTCTAAATGTAACGCTTCCCTTTTAAGAAGCCCTACAGAATTAAAGAGGCTTTACAATGGAACATGAAACATATTGCAGAGGGAGAGACAGAAGCTTGCTTGATTAATGCGCACGATTATCAGCGATGCAAATCACTTTCACTTATTAAGTCTTGTTTAATATCCTAATGAAGGCTTCCTGAGCAGATTTGATAATTCCAGAGAAAGTGACTGTGAACTAATGCCCTTTCAACATGTTGAGAATGAGCAGTGCTATAAAGAAAACCTCATTTACTATAATTCCCACCAAATGTGGTATCCTTTTCTAGACTCCTACCTCACAGCAGGAGACAATTAACCTTTTCAGTGCCAGGAGTGATTCCAACATGTTCCAGCTGTGAAGGCCAGCAGGTCAGGCATGAATGAAGTTTACCTTCCTCTTTTGGTCTGAAAAACCACAATTATGCAAACATGTCAAGAAAGCCCTGAGCAGCTCTGAGCTTTCACGTGGGTTCTGCCAGCTCTGCAAATGTGCTTCTTACCTTAGAGAGGGGTCTGCATCAATTCAGCAGAGCAGGGAGCCTCTCACAGGGAATGCTGTGTATTGCTCAAATGATTTCAAAGCAGCTCTTTCTGAGCACGCTGCATCTACCCAGAAGATTCCCTCACTGAATATCTGTGTAATTAAACTCTTGTTGCTTCTGAGCCTGTACCATGGCTGGAACTGTGATGGTTTAATGATAGAAGAGAGTCAAGGTGTGTTGTGGGAGGTAATGCCTTTTTTCCATACACCCAGCCTCACTTCTAAATTTGGAAGAGGTGGGAAGCAATGGAAAATGGAACATTTTCCCTTTTCCTCCCTTGACCCTGTCCATGCAGCATGACTTAACATTACCAGGCTGTTCCAGAGCTGGGGTGGCCACACCTGTGCACGAGCTGCTGATGCAGTGGGATGGAAAACTCCTTACACATGGTGGGAGCTGGGAGCCCCCTGTTCAATTCCAGAGCTGTAAACCTCCCCTTAAACCATGGCCTTTTCCAGACAGACCTGCAATTCAGTGCTTTGCAGTTTCAGAGCTTTACAGATTCTCCCTTTAATTTAAAAGAACAAAACCAATGTCAAAGATATAAAGAAATAGCTTTGATGAAAAAAAAAGCGATTTCAACTTGTGCTTATCTGGAGATTTTCTAGGAAAAACAAGACTCAGAGGTAGATTTGTTTTTAAAACAACCAGTCCCTTGGGAAGGAAGCACCTGAGGGGGAGAAATTGAAAGGCAGCTAACCCTTAAGAATTTTGTGAACATTTTTATTAGATCTGTATTAGGGCAAAGAATATGGATTGGACTGTGCATTTGTAGACATTGTCAGGAAACAAATTTTCTAATCCACATGCTCATATAGGACAGGCTTTTAATATAGATTTATAATAAATGCAGTTTTGTGGTACACGTCTCCCACATGACTGAGAGCTGTCACATAAAATGAGACTGTACAACTGGATTTGTATCTTTATTTCTGTGTATAATGAATTGAGAACAGCATTTCAGATAACTATAGGTGACATGATGGATCTCAAAGGTATAATCACATTTCAGCTGCCAACATAGCAGCAGCAGTAAAAATAAGGATAACTTTAAGAACTTGCTTTGTTAATAAAAGGCACTCGGGTTGTATCAGTGTCAAATTGAGGGGGCTTTTACAGTTACCTTCTGAAATTAAGTAAAAGCAAATTAATTATTGCAGTCCATCAATGAACTTTTCACAAGGAAAGCATTTCAGTATACAGCTATATCATATATTTAATTTAAATACAGAAAGTAGTTGAGACTGGAAAGCCCTCACATGCTGTAAGAGTGAATAAAATGTACATATGTTGTCGACTTTCAGGCATCAGCCGAGGTAGATTGCTCAGTCACAAAACTTCCATGCATATGTTTGTTGCTGTATGTGCTGGTGACATCCAAGTCTTGTTTTCACATGAGAGAGCTTTGTGGTTTGGAATTCCTCACGACTTCAACCAGAACAAATAGCACTTTAAAAAGTATCTAACGCTAGGACAAAGAAGAGGTGTTGCTCAGGTCGTCTTCTCTCTTTTCATCTTTTCTAGATGAAAATTAAGCATTTAAAGTCGAATGAGAAATATGAGATACTTTAGTCAGATTGTCTTCAAAGGGTGAGAAACAGCTGCTCTTTCCTTTTTTTCTTTGATAAATCATTGTTTCAAAATAAAGGCATGTCAACACTTCTTTTTTTTCATGAGAAATGAGAAAAGATGATATCCAAGCCAATTCTCAGGCCTTGAAAAATGTTTCTATAGAAAAGAAAAAAAAATTATTTTCACAGCCTTCCTCTTGAAAACTTTCCAATAGAGCTGCTGCACATGCAACATTCTCTCACTCTCATTCTCCAGAGAGAACGAGACCAGCCACAGAGACGTGCACAGCTCAGAGACTAAAAAGGTGTAACTTGAACAGTAGAAGGAAATCACATGGGAGATGAAGCTGAGGACTGGGAAACCACATTAGGGGTCACATCATACCTACTAGTGTTTTTCAGCTCCTAGATAATAGACGTAGGGACGTGTATTGCTATTTCTCATTAGCTGCTGGTCCTGAGGCTGTCACTGCCCCTCTGTTACCAACATTTTCTTGTCCTTGGAACCTCTCTGTCACTGTAGTTTAATAGCCGCGAGTAAAGCCTTAAAGATTACTGGATAAGTAGTACCAAAGCACAGACGTGTCAAAAAAAGTCTCTGCCCCAGCTTTGGGACCACCTGTGTGCTGGATCCAGCCTCTGCGACCTGAGCTGCCTAAAAGTAGCAGCGTTTTATTTCAGTCCATGCCTCCTTGCAGGGTGTGGCCACACCGAGTGGGTTGTGGCGTGCTCTGACAATTATTTCCATTTTGGTGAAGTTGTTGATTGACAGTGCAGCAATTATCTGGAGGGTGTGGCCAGGTCAGCTTTGGGGACCTGCAGTGTAGCCAGTCCTTCACCTAAGTCGGTGCTCAACACAGTTCTGTGGTGTGGACAGTGCTATATGAAACCTGCTAAGTTTTAGTGGTTGTTTAGTAAATTAACCATGCGTCTTAAAACAACAGAGGCATGTGGGCATTTCTATCTGCTGAATTGTTTCTCCACTATCATAATTTAATAACATTCATACACCAACATCTCTTATTTGGAGGTAGCCCTGTCTAGCTGGGCTTTCTCCCTCTTTTCTTTGCTCTTTGCCTTCTTATTAGAGACACACAAGGGCATTTCCCTCTAAATTGACCTCATTCACATGGCTTGTATATTGAAAAAGTCTGCCTGGAAGAGTGCTCCTAAAAGACAGGTGTCTGTTTCATAGCCCCAGGCATTTAGCATGTGTAACCACCACAGAAATTCACACCTTTAGTGTGTAAAAGCATTTAGTACCCCCTGCCACCAGTCATAAGTGAGCAAATGAAACCCAGTGCTGAAAAAAATATAGTAACAGTACGTTCCACAAAACCACAAAATTATAAACTCCCCTCCCTCTGTTCCAAATGAATTCCACGTAATCATTAAAGAATAATTTCCTTTATAGGCAGGAAGTTGTTTGCAAGGGGTAGCAATAAATATCTTTAACATATAGGTTGCTGAGTGCCTTAAAAGTATCGGTGGCTGCCAGTGCAGTTCCAAAGTAGCCCTGCTGCAGAAATTTGCTGTTGTAACTGACATCCATCCCATTTATACAGGAAAAGAGGCCTTGAGCTAAGGGACATGGAGTCCAATTACCCTTTTAGCTAGAGAGGTGTTTGCTGTCTGTCCAGATCAAGGCACTTGTGGGGATGTTGTGGAGAAATCACCAAACGTCCTGTACATATTGGGTTTTTACAGAGAAGAAAGGCATCTCCATGGATACTAATCCACCATCTTCTATCAGGCTATCCACACTGTTCTTTTCTTTCTTTTTTAGCTTTATAAATACTGTGTTTCTGCATATTTTCAGTTCTTTGTGTTTGAAAGTAGCCAAACAGATGAACCCACTTTGTTGTCCTGCAGAGATTGGCTTTTCTTGGTGGTCTTGCCCTCTTAGAGTATGAAATCATATAAGCATCTCCCTCCTGGATAGCACCAGCTTTCAGGAACTATGAATATTTAGGAAGACTTTGCACCAGTCACTAGTACTTGCAAATTAAATTCTCATCTAATTCCCTGAAAAATGGACTAAAACATTGGTTGGTTTGAAGTAAATGTACCCTTGACTTTGGCCTGCCCAAGATTATATAAAGGTTGTTTATAAACACTTGTGTTTGCTATTAGTAATCCCAGCCTATTTTCTACAGAGACTGAAATAAATCAGTGGCAAAGCACTAGATGATAATGATAGGTATACACACAGACAAACTAATTTCCAGAGATTAAAGGAGAGTGAATTTCCTAGATGAACTGCAAATTTCACCCACCTGTGGGGTGTGCAAATATAGATATTGGGTGGGAAGCAGGTTTTGTTTTGCTGATGACGTGATGTAGTGATGAACTCTGACACGTTGCTGACTGTGGTTACTTGATAAGTGTAAGATGTGAAAAGCCAGCAATAACACTAGATGGTATCAGATCTCTAAAATAATATGTGTTTGAAGGTGCTGGGTATAAATGTGGCATTACAAAAATAAAAACAGACAAAGGCATAGTTTATTCATGGAGGGAAAGAAACATCAGAGGAAACAGACCTTTCTTTTTCTGTAGATTTTCAACAAGGAAATTGATCTCTAAAAAAACAACAACTTTAAAATCATGTTAATATTCTGGTAAAGCCAAGGGATGTGCTGCCAGAATTTTAAAAGGAGAAGCTTCTGAAAAGGACTCTTCCTTAACTGCTGAACCTTATGGTGCCACCTGAGTAAGACCATTCTCTTTCCATCTTTGCCTCACAGATCAGCACTTACTTGTCCTTTTTGCTTACCCCTCTCTGCCTTTGCTGCTCTGTGGTACAGCCACCCTCTGCAATCAAGCCAGGAATGTTCCTAAAGAGAGAGCAGTGTTGGCCAAGACTCACTCGCCTCTCTTGGTCTGAAGGCATGTGAAAAAAGCTGTAAAAATATATTAACAGAAAAAAACAAACAACCGAAACAAAACCAAAACAAAAATAATTTAAAAACCCCCAACAAAACAAAAAACAACAAAAAAACCCCCACAAAACAAAACAAAAACTCTTTCCTTTGAATGTTCAGACTAAATCAGCAAAGTCTTATCTGCACCAAATCCCTCTCGATTTCTTGTTTGACCAGTTGTCTAGAGAATGTGTTTGATGGTCTCAGGTCATTCAGGCCAAGATTTCTGCAGGTATTCATGTGTTCACCTGTTTTCTGCTGTCATCTGGATGTGTCATGAGAGCATTTTCTAGTTCTTTCTGCCTTTGAGTGGACCAGCACGATACCCTATCACTTTTCTGCCTCATGTTCCAGAGCCTGAGTAAGTTACCTCAGGGTTTATTTGCTCAAAAAAAAAGAGAAAAAATCCAGATTTCTTAGATTCTCAAAAATGTGTGCAGTGACTTAACACTTCAGACACAGAGCAGAAGGAATCTATCTATTCTTCCATCAAGAGACCACATTATGCAGAGAAGTGAAAGTGGGTCAAATTTCTGGGCACTGTAAGTTTGAGCAGCTTCTTTGAAGCAAATGGACTTAGACCAATTAACACCAGCTAAGGATCTGCTTTGCTGAATTCCTGGTGAGTGCGAGAGGGCTGCCTAATGAGAATCAGTGAAGAAGGAACTGTAAAGAAAGGGATCTAAATAAATGGCAGACAACCCATCTACTCTACTTGAAATTGTTCTACCTGATGATAATAGTTAAGATCAAAGACAGGACAAGCAGGATATATCACAAATGCTTCTGGCTTGAGGAATTCTAGGGAAGAACTGTGGGCTTCCCTTCTCCATTGCCCCCTGCAGCTGTTTTTGCCCCAGACTTCTGGAAGTCTCTCTTATTTCTTACAAGCAATGCTTGTGCTTGCTCCTGTCCTTGCTTTCATTCTTCAGCTAGAAGAGCTCATGGACATTTCCATCTCTCCCCATCTTCACTGATTCTGCTCTCCCTAATGGCAAAATTACAGGAGTACAAGAGAATTTGGAGGCTGTCTGGACTCGGAGGGGTCAGGTCAAGATATTTGGTGGTAAATATGGATTATAGAGATCTGTTGGACATCTTAAAAATATCCAGATTGCCAGAAAGTGCTTGTCAGTTTCTGGAAAAGGAGTTCCTTTAAAATGCTTCTGCTTAAGCACCCAAGAGCAGAAGGAATTTTGTAAAGGGCTGGTGTGAACAACTGCTTCTGGAGCTCAGCTGGGCAGTGCTGGGACACTCTCCACACAGGAAGCTCACCACAAAGGCAAAGGCTGAACAGGTGAGTCAGAAAAAACAAGGCAAGCCCACGTGCCTTGCAAATAACAACATGAGAGGTTATGGCCATCACCAGAACTTTTACCTTCCCTGAATAAGAGACCTGGATCAGGATGTCTCTGAACCATTACCCAGAATATGGACAGGGAAGGGAGTAAAAAAGGGAAAGTTCCCATATCGAATGCCATCTTGTTGCTTTGACCAGTCACCTTTTAAATATTTATGTTTTATTTTTATCTGCGTATTAGTGAGACATTATTTGTGCACAGGCTGTTAAAAACAGTTCTAAGGGAAACACACTTCCAGCTGGTTTCCTCCTGTTTTCCATCTGCTGTGTGTATGTGTCTTTGGAGGCATTTAACTGTTTCTTGTCATGGTAATTGGTATTTTTTCAGTAGTGAAGGTGGGAGGGGTGGAGGAGAGAAACCCTAAGGCATCTGTGTTTGTGCTCAGTTGATCTCAAAGAGATTATCCTGGTTATTTCCTTATAAACATTATATGCTTTAAAAAATATGAGGTGGTACAGTGGAAGGGTACCAAACATCAGGTAAATTTTTTTTAAGAGTTAACTTCCCTAAATTGTATCTTTGTATTCTTCTATTTATGCATCGCTACTCTTTCCCCATTTAATCTTAAATATGTAAATCCTCAATTTATCTGGAATTACTTAGTGAAATGCTGATGTGTGAGTGTGGCAGATTATAATATTCCATCGCCACCCCTGATCCTCTTTACCTCTTATTCTTTTCATAGCAGATCAAAAAAAGCTGTATGCGTGCCACAAGAATATATTATTTTAAGAGACTTGGACTTAGAAATTGATTTCCTTGATGAGAAAAGGAAAAGTCTCCTTCTGACCTGAAGGGTCACTTCATAATCCTGTCACTCTACATCAAAAAGCTTTTTTTTTTCTTTTAGTAGAAGATGAGAATATTTCTGAAAAGGAATTAATTTTTCAGATACAGTGAAAACGATGACTTAAAGAGACTTAGCAGATGATAGAGGGCTGTCCTATTCAGAATACATCTCCTGTGATTAGAACAAGCTCTGAATATATTTTAGGGTCAGGCAGTTTTAGATGGAGATTGGGATTTGTACTTTGGGATGAAACTGATCTTATATTTTTATCAAAGTACTTAAGGTTTAAGCTGTAGTCTTCCCTTTTTTTGCAAAGGATTTCACCGGGTTTTATAATGGGGATTGGTGCAAGCAGCCAATAATTTCTGTGTATGGACTTTAGTTAATAGGATGTTTGAAATGAAATGACTTTCAGCACCAATAATTAGGCTCAGATACTAATACTTTTCTTCATAGTACTTTTCTTAACAGAAAGCACCTGATACCAATGTAGACTTTCATAATATATTTTATTTATGTAATTACTGAATATGTCTCAAGGAAATTCCTTTAAACCATATGCTTAAAAACCAGCAGTCCCAAATACAGCTATGAATTAATACCATGGTGCTGTTGTATTTGTGCACAATACACACAGGTGATTATAGTAGGTGTGATCATGTGTGGAGACACGTGAAATACTGATTTAGAGATATATGCAAAAAATTTCATGAAATATACAATATATGACACATCATTTGAGATTATAATATAATGTATAAAACGCAATATACAATATATAATTTAATATTTAATAACAATAATTTAATGTATATGTTATTAGTGTATCAATTATACATGCTAATTATACATTGTATATTTTATATCTGCAACCTTTGATAATTATATAATACGAGTACTCAGAAGCTATGAACAAGAGGCTCAAAACATTTTAAACAGCTTAAAAGCCTTTGTGCAGGTGCACTAATAAAACAAAAGGTCACTGCTCTGAAGACCGTAGAATTGCAATTTGTTTATATAGCGATAATTATTGTATGATACTGTGTATGTTTAACATAAGGTATATAAAGAGAAATGCAAATTCCCTTTCTGCAGATAAATTAGCTATTGTCTGAACTGTCTGTTAGTTGTTCTAATTGCTGGTCTGAAGGCAGCAGCAAAATATTGCCCACTGGTAAAACTGTTCTTGCGATGATGGCATGAAGTGCTAAAGCAAAAACAATTATTGAACAAAAAAAGAAATTTTTCTTGTTTTTCTAGGCTTTTAAAAACGGGTATTTTAGGAATATATAGTGATGATTTCTCCATCCTATTACTGGCTGCATTTGGAGATCGACAGAGAACTGTATCACATGTAGGAGCTGCAAAACCGAAGTAAATCTGTGGTTTGAGCTCTTGCTGGTAATTCCTGAGCGAGTCTGGCCTCTAAATGCTGATGATTGCTCCAAACTGTAACCAGAGGATCCCAACTGCTAACTTGGGTTGAATTGAATTGAAAAGCAGGGTTTTAGTTTAATAATCTAGTTTAGATCTGATACTCCCACAGGAGTCTGGTGAGAAGAGATGATACTTTTAATCACATTCACTGTGTTCAAGGTGGTGGATGTCTGTGAGGATTTTAGAAATGTGGTAGACGCCCTAATGTGAATCTAAGGGCTGTGCCTATATCTAAAGCAGATAATACATCCTTTACTAACAGAGAGTATTTGCATTACTTGAATTTTCGGAACCTTAGAAATATAACTCTTAATCTTAGAGTAGTAAGTGTGACTGAAATACAGGGAAGTAATGAGCTCCTCCAGGGCAAAACAGGAAAAATGATGCCTTCACCCAGGGAAACACCAAAGCTTGATGTGCCCAGGGACCTGCTGGGGGAAAGAAGAATTCGAAACAGGAAGTCCAGGGGCAAATTCCTACTCCCAGGGGCAAATTTCTACTCCTCGCCATATCCTACAGAGGTTTTCAAAAGGCAGAGCTGTGTCTGCTGGGTGAATGAGAGAAAAGAAAAAATCCCGGGTGAAAACTGTTTCTTCTCTTGTACCCTGGGATGAATTCAGGGAGTTCAGGGCGCATTCTCTTGCAGTTCTTTTTCATTTCACAGGCGCTGGGTGTGATGTAGCTGAAAGGGCCGGGCGTGTGCTGGGACACACCGCTGATGCCGGGCGGGATGCGGGCGCGGCAGGGATGCTGTGTGTATGTCCGTGCTGCAGGGATGCTGTGTCCGTGTGGCAGGGATGCTGTGTGTGTATCTGTTCTGCAGGGATGCTGTGTCCGCGCTACAGGGATGCTGTGTGTGTGTCCGTGTTTCAGGGATGCTGTGTCCGTGCTGCAGGGATGCTGTGTGTGTGTCCGTGTTTCAGGGATGCTGTGTCCGTGCTGCAGGGATGCTGTGTGTGTGTCCGTGCTGCGGGAGCGCGCCCATCACCACGGCACTCCCTGCATCCCGAGCATCTGGCGCGGCCGGCGCTCCTTTCTTCCCCAGCCGCCCCTGAACTCCATCCACCCTGCCCTCTGCCTGACCCCTTCCCAAAGCCTCTCGCTCCCCGCTGCCCGGGCGCCCTGGCTCCGCTCCCCTTTTCAAACTCTGGCCCTTGGAAGTGCCTCCCCACCCTCCGCATTGGCTGCAGGACGGAGCCGGCCAGGAGCGATCCTGCCACGTGAACTTCCCTTTGTTTTTCCGTGCGCCCAAGACAGACCGTCTCCCTAGTAACTTTTGTGGCACTACATGTGAAGGAGCTCATTATGTAAAACATACATTTTCCTGCCTGCGAAAACTCCGCGGAGCTTTCCAGCACGTTGTGTGGGAATATTAACTACTCTATTTATCAGCTCGCACATCGCTGCGCCGTGGAGCGGCTCTGAGCATTGCTGAAATACAAACTTGCTGCATTTGATCCCAGCGGAAGCTGGATGCGGCTGCTCTCCGAGCCGCTTCTCAGAGCTCAGCCTTCAGAGCTCCTCTACCTATATTTGATCAAAGACTCGAAACCCACAAGTACAATGCATAAATATTGAAGTGTAGCGTGAAAATAAAATCCCTCCACCTCGCAGGACTGAGAAGCCTGATGGAAGCGGCGTGGTAGTGCAGGATTTTCCTATTGTCTCAGCAGAGGGGAAAAAGTTGACTTCGAGAATGATTTGCAAATACAGTTCCCTGAAAAGAAAAATGTCGGGCCAGTTCCATAGTTTCCAAATGAAATCTAACCTTCAGCCAAAAACTGAGCTGTCCGGGTTGACAACATTTGGGAAACTGTGCTTTTCTGGAGAGATGACTGCAGTGGCAAAGATAAACCGGCAGGAAGGTTTCTTTGGAATGATATGAATTTAATGAATCATATCCACATAAAAAAATTCCCAGCTGGTCTTAAATTTCAGGGAGATTTAAGTGATAAAAGATATTTTCTCTGTCTCTTTAGATATGTATTAGAGATGAGAGGCCTTAGATAAGCCCTCCTGGGAATCAAGCATTCCTTTTTCTTTAATTTGTTTTAAAGAAAGAAAAGAGCCAGGCACGCTTCTGAGTCTCAGACGGGTATAATTAGTTATTTGCTGTTACAGGGCTTTTAAAGTTGTCTATTCCCACTCTTTTTATATTAAATAATTTTCTTTAAAAAAACCCCAAAACCCCTAATGACAAACTACATACCCCTTCTCTCTCTCCTCCAAAAAAAAAAAAAAAAAAAGGAATAGCTGTAGTCATTTGCCTTCCCCCTTTCACCATCCTTGTGCAGGGTGCATCCTTTCCCCCATTAACATATTGATTTATTTAAATTAAAAATAATGATCTCCTTTCCCCTCGCCTCCTCCTCCCAGCAGCAGAGTCTGTCTCTGATCCTTATTAACAAATTGATTGCAGTATTGGTGTCAGTATGGCTCATTTAGTAGCTCTTTTGCCTAAGGTCCAGAAGGTTGGAGGAGGGAACAGCTTCCACACGTAGCTGCTGGCCTGGCTCCAAGGCTGCCACTGCTCGGGTGGAAGGGACAGCTGCTAGAGACAACACTGACACACTTAGTGGGGCCCCCTTAGGGTGCTGAGGTCTGGCTGGAAGTTGGAAACCCCACAGCAAGTGGGGTCTTTCAAGTTGGTGTGAGGAAGCATCTCCACCCTGCCCCATGTGTCTCCCCCTGACCCGTGTGAGATGAGGAGCCTCGCTGGTCCCAGCCTCCAGTGCCCTGGGCCTTGCTGGACACGGTGGCAGCTGTGGGACACTTGCCTTGCCATACCAAGCACGAAGAGCTTGAGGATGTTGCAAGCCCTAAAGCTGCCGTGCAAGCCTCGGCCACCTTTTCTGTGTTGAAAACAAAGCTTCAAAATGTGTCTTAGCCTTCTTTGGCCCCATGCTCATTGCCCGGTTTTGGGGACAGCTCTGGTTCAATGTGTGAGGCACTCCCAGTCGGTTCCTCCTCATCAGCATGGGCAGGCATTGCCACTAATGAACAGAAGCTGTGGGGCTGGAAAGGTCAGCAGCTGGGGATGAAAAGCTGCAGCAGGAGCTGCTTGCCTCCCAGCCCTTTTGTCTCTGGCATTTAGCTGCTCACACCAGGCTCGCAGCAGATCCTGCTGAAGGGTGAGATGTGCCTGCTCTGCAGCCCCTCTGCAGTCTGAGAACACTCTCAGTAATGTGAAATCTTTCTTAATGACTTCGGAGGACTTGTGTCAACCTTTGTCAACTGCTGGCCTTCCTAATTCTGCTTAATTCTTCAAGGCTAATATTGCAGGGATCTCGACCCAGATCTGGCCCCACGCTGTTTGTAAGGGGAAGGAGGAACAGAAGTGAGGCTGTGCTGCCCCATTCTGCAGCTGAGAAGTGATGGTGAAGAAGGGTGGAGAACATTTAGTCACGGTCACAAAACAAGACACTGGTTTCTCCTGCTAAGTGCCCCTGCTTTGGGCCAGGAGTGCCCATTCCCAGTGTTGTGCTGCTGGCTTTGGAGCATCTGCCTGATTCCACCCTGTCTTCAGTTAAGCCCTCAGGCTCCTGAAGTAGCTGTGAAAACTGTGTTGTGGCCAGGACTTGTTTTATGATTTCCCCTTCCTCTGCACCTCTGAAGGGCAGCTGCTCCACAGCAAAAGCCCAAGGGAGCGTGGAGGCTCGAGCCCAGAAGGAGGGAGATGGTTATTCTTGACATGTGCTTAGTCACCTAAAGCAGATGGTGTTGTTTCAGGTTCCTGATGGGATGACTTTCAGCTCCCAAAAACCTTTCAAGTTTGACCATGCAGACATGCTTGGAAGAATGTCAGATGAGTACACATCTGTCCAAGACCTTTTACCAAACAGCAGCGTGAGTACAATTAAATTAACAAAAGGAGAGTTCACAATTAAAGCTGGAGCGAGTGCATGGCTTGCTTTCAAAGAATGGCTGGAAAAACGCTCCCATACCAGGCACACAGGCCAGAGCAGTTTCCTCATGTTTCATTCCATGAAGTTTTATATTCTTCCTGTTGCATTTTGAAATACACTGAAATAAGCAGAAGTGCAAACTTTACAAAAACTAGTTATTGATCTTCTGCATCCTTCACCATCTGCTTAGTTCCAGTGTCTAAAAATATTCAGTCCTTGCTCTTGCTCACATGATTGTTGAGAAAATGCTAGAGCTGGTAAATCAGAAAAGCACATTGTGTATTGGGGGGAGGGGAGTTCTATCAGGAAAATATGCTGTCTGAAGGGAAAAACACAGGAAAAAACAACCCAAGTCCTGTACTTAAACAGGCAAAAATTAAAGGAAAAAAATCAATCAATTTTTTCAAACTGTAGGGAGAAAAAACAAAATATACCTGGAATGTTACTTTCTTTTGAAAAATAGCTACATAAACTTGGGATCTATACCGTACTAAAAAACATTGTATATTTGTTACATGCTTCAAAGAGTTGGGGAATATAAGTTTCTTATTATACCTTTTTGAAAATTGAATCCAACTGAAAAATTTATAGGTTAAAAATATTAAAAAAAGGAGAAGATGTATCCAGCTCCAGCATATAACAGCACAAGTACTGCCTAAAAAAGTGTATCTTGGGAAATTGTTGTAGACTTAAAAAGCTGAAAGAGATTATCCTAATTTTGATTGAGAAACAAACATGAAGTATAGAGGACTCTGTCTGACTTCTAGCATGACTGAGATTCTGAGGGCAAACAGCATCCATTCATTTCAGTAGGAACTGTATTAGTAAATTCCCAGCTCAGCTTTAAAAATCTCCATTTCTCTCAGGGTTTTTGTATGGTGCCCACAACTACAAAACCTAAACATGGCTCAGAATAAATTTCATCACCATATGGAGGTCCCTAGTGAAATCAGCTAGATCATTCTCTGTTAGTTTGTGAATTGCTGATTGGAGTTTGAATGTGAACCCTCTGTCATGGGCTTTATGTGAGTCTCAGGGATGAGGAATTTGGTATTGTTAGAAGGGATAAAAAGAAAAGTGGGATATGCTGCCATGTACTATTTAATGAATATTATTTACCTATTTACCGAAGCAGCCCTTTAGAGGTCTAGTGACATCTGTCACCCAAGGTGACTTTAAGAGGAGAAAAAGGACAATTGAAAAAAAAACAACCAAAACCTGAGACTAAGAAATGAATATTCAAACCAAAACTTTATGGAGTTGATCTGTGTGGAGGAAGAAATGTATGTCCTTCCTTCAGTGATTCAGAAAGTGCAGCGTTGCCTGATAAATTCTGTGTGTTTTCAGGGTGCTTTATTTTTGAATCTAGTAAGTAGCAAACATGAATTGCCAATACCAAAGCAGGCAAATGGCTGGTTTATTTCATTTTATGTTGTGTTTGATGCTGATCACCATCAGAAGGGAGGGCACAAACCCCCACCCCCGTTTGCCTACATGGAAGTCCTTTTCCTCCCCTGCAGTCCTGCTTATCTCGTGTTACACCATGAAGAAGCTAATTATACACCCAAACCCCCAAATCTCCCCTCAGTTCATCAGAGGTCACCCCTGAAGCTCTGAGGGCACACCAGAGCCAGACAGGAATTCTTGGATGGAAGAGATCTTTGCCAGAAAAAGCCAAATTGTTTGAACCAGAGTGTTTCTTGGAACCAGGCAGGTTTGGGGCCCTGCCAGCAGAACAAAGGCAAAGGTTCCCCTGAAAGACTCCCTGCATGCCAGTATCCTTTCACTCACTTCACCTGATGGGCTTCCAGGGGCCACAGATCCAGGGCTTCTCCATCACCTGGACCACTCTGGAGCTGGATCCCTGCTGACCCTCAGCTCCAAGGATGCTTGCTTCAGGGTCAATAGCCCTAAGGCCTTACAGGCTCCTCATCACTTGGCTGGGAGCTGCAGAAGCCAGGTGGGGGTGAGGAGGCTGGGTATCCTGGGAAAGGGGAAAGCTGGAACTTTTCTTGTCAACCCCATTAAACCAAATGCCATGATTTCCCTCTCCAAACCTCCCTTCTAAGGCAAATTTTGAAATGTCTTTTCTGAAACAGAGAAACAGTATCAGCAGCACGCTGAGATTTCTCACTTTGTGCTTGACTAGATCCCCAGATACCCCAAAGTTTTTGGAGCAGAGGAAGAGTCAAGTGGAGGCAATACCTTTATATATATCTACACATTAAAACAATACATACATATACACACACAGAGTGACAACTTTCAGCTCACCAGCATTTCTCAGGACTTTGTTGTATCCATTGGCTGCAAGAACGGTTCAAACTGACATGAAGTTTCCATCTAGACTCTAAGCAAGATGTGCTTTGGACGCTGGTTTTGCTAGCACAGAGGTCTGCTTCCTGGAACTGAAGATGCCTCTTGGAACCACACCTGGGACATTTGGAAACTTGGATTTGCCTGGGGGTAGTAGTCGCAGCTGAAATCTCAACTCTGCTACCGTGTGAGGTATTAAATGTCTTCTCTCCTTGCACTGAATCTTTTCCCTTGGAGGTGGTCTTCCCCAGATAAAATAAAATAAAATAAAATCTCAGTGGAGATTGATGGGAAAAGGCTGCAGCCATCAGTGTGCTCACTCTCCTTGCAGCTGCTGTGGGTGTGCTTGCCTGCCTGGTAGCACTTTTCTCATCTCTCTTTGCACGCTGTGGCGTTCCAGGAACTTCTGCCCTTTCCTTTTGGTGAGGTTTTCTTTCTCTACATGTGGCAAGCCAAGGAAGCGACGGCTTGCAGGGAAGGTGCTAGCAAACCTGGCTCTTGTTCCTAGTACATTTTTAAAAAATGAGAACATCCTTCCAGTAATCCATGTTTGCATTAGATGGAAATGTTTTGGCTTCCCTCCTGTCCTTGAAAGCCCAGTGGTGTGATAGGAATTTGGGAAATGCAGGCTCTCAAAAGTAATGTAAAGAACAGATCCACCTATTCAAATGCAAATTGCTAAAGAAGAAAACAAGGGAATTATTTTCTCTACAAAAACAAAACAAAACCCCAACAAAATAATTCATTCTTTTAAATTTAGGACCGCATCCCACATTTTTTAGATTATTTTTCTGTCAAAATTTCTAGATTGCACTGTCTCTGGATTCTCTTGTCCTGCTGGGATGCTTATTGAAGAGAGACTGAAGGAACTTTCTGTCAAAAGATTAGTGTCACACATGGGGCTGTCACTCCAGATCCTGTGGGAGGAACAAACCTCCTCTCTGGATGATTGCAGAAGTTGACAGTAACATCTGAAGAGAAGCCAGAAAACCCATGCAAGGAAATCAAATGCATACCACGACCAGTGCATGTTTATGCAGTCTTGTGGGCTGCTGTGGGCCAGCCCAGCCCTGTTCTAAGACACTTTCCACCTCCACTTTTCCAGCTGCTAATGAGGTATCTCCACTTACTCTAAGGATACTCCAGTGTGTGCTGTGAAGTGCTCAGCATGTGGGCAACTGAAGAGATGTAACTGGCCACAGACCTGTTGGCTAGTCAGGATTATGCAATTCTGGTTTTAATTTAAAATTCTGTTTTTTAAACTAGGAATTTACACTCCTAATCCTTTGTCTCATACACACAAATTACAGGGGAAATGAAAATTGTATCTTTTCTACATAACACTCCCAAGTCTCAAATAAGGTAGAAAATTCCTCCTTGTAATGGTCCAGTAAAAGAATACAGATTTCAAAATTTGGAAGTGAGAACTAGGAGTTTGTGTGCTGAGCCTGATTTTCACTTTCCCGTTAGTGCTCATCAAGCATCCAGAAACTTAGCATGGCAAGAATCCTGATATCAGAAGAAGCAAAGCTTGTGCTTGTTGCTGCTGTGAACTACATGCACAGTTACACCCATCTTCACATTGGAGATGCCTTTGGTCTTTGCTGGAGATGTACCAAAAAATGCTTGGTTGGGCATCCAGTCCTGCAGCTCCAGGTTTTTTTTTTGTTTGTTTGTTTGTTTGGTTTTTTTTTTAAACAACTGGTGTTGAGACAGACACAATCCTTAACCAGGAATATCCTCAGAGTCAGAGCATGTTCAGTGGAGCAGCTCTGTTACTGTACACTAAAGGCTAAGGTCAGTTTATATAAGCTTCTTTTAAGGCACTGGATACTTGTCTTCTGTGACTTCTTCCACTGTGCTACATGCAATTATTTTACTCCATTTTTACAGTATTCAAGGAGATGGAGATCGATTGTTTTGCTTAAGTATTTTTTCTTCTCTTGGCCTCTGCCCGCTGTGGTTCTTGTATTTATTTTGTATACATCTATTGCCAATTCCTACTTTTGTATTTTTCTCAGAAGATCAGTAGCTGTTTCCCTGAAATATCTTAGCCCTCCTAACCACAGGCACCAGGTGATTAGAAAGACCACGGCCCTACAGCTATAGGGTATACTCTTCTAGTCTGTGTGTATCTGAGTGAATTTAGAAGGTGATTGCTCTCTGGGGCATCAGATAAAGAATTCAGGAAGAAAAATACTGCAGTGTGACGTGTACATAATGTTCCTTGTTGGGCATGAAAGGAAGGATGGTTTTCACCCTTGTACTCTGACTTTGAAAGTACCTGAGAGGTACCGGAGCCGGGAGAGTGAGAGACTGGCACTCAGCGCCTTTCAGGAGCCGGTGACCCTGCGGTGGCAAAGGGAGGAATAAGCGAAGAGCAGAGGTCCCTGCGATGAAGTAAAAAAAGTTTTCCTTAAGCCCAGGGCCCTGCTGCTGCCTGCTGGGCCGCCCTGCTTGCCCGCCATGTGCGTGGAGCTACGTGTCCGTCTCTGTGCCCATGTATGTGTCTGTGTCCGTGTCTGTGTCCGTGCCCATGTCTGTGTCTGTGCCCGTGTCCATGTCTGTTCCCGTGTCCGTGTCTTTGTGTGTCTGTGCCCGCGTCCATGTCCATGCGCGTGCCCGTGTGTGTCCGTGCCCGTGTCCGTGTCCGTGTGTTTCTGTATCTGTGTCTATGTCCGTATACGGGTCCGTGTCCGTGCCCGTGTCCGTGTCCATGTCTGTGTCCGTGTCTGTCCATGTCCGTCCGTGCCCGTGTCCGTGCCCTTGTCCGTGTCTCTCCGTGTCCGTGCTCGTGTCCGTGTCTCTCCGTGTCCATCCGTGTCTGTCCGTGTCCGTGTCCGTGCCCTTGTCCGTGTCTGTCCGTGTCCGTGTCCGTGTCCGTCCGTGTCTGTCCGTGTCCGTGTCCGTGCCCTTGTCCGTGTCTGTCCGTGTCCGTGTCCGTGTCCGTCCGTGTCCGTCCGTGTCCGTGTCCGTGTCCGTGTCCGTGTCCGTGCCCGTGTCCGTGTCTGTGTCTGTCCGTGTCCGTGCCCTTGTCCGTGTCTGTCCGTGTCCGTGTCCGTGTCCGTGTCTGTCCGTGTCCGTGTCCGTGTCCGTCCGTGTCCGTCCGTGTCCGTGTCCGTGTCCGTGCCCGTGTCCGTGTCCGTGTCCGTGCCCGTGTCCGTGTCTGTGTCTGTCCGTGTCCGTGTCCGTGTCCGTGTCTGTCCGTGCCCGCGTCCGTGTCCGTGTCCGTGCCCGTGCCCGTGTCCGTGTCGGTGTCCGTGTCCGTGTCCGTGTCCGTGTCCGTGCCCGTGCCCGTGTCCGTGTCCGTGTCCGTGTCCGTGTCCGTGTCCGTGTCCGTGTCCGTGTCCGTGTCCGTGCGCTCTCCGCCGCAGCCGCTGGGTGTCAGTGAGCCTCTGGGTTAGCGCCGCAGCCTGCCCGGGGAGCGCTTCCCAAGCCGCCACCGCCGCTTACAAAGTTATTTATTCCCCGCCCCGCTTTTCCTTCTTCTTCTTTTTCTCTCTGTTGTAAAATAGTGAGATTAGATTTACACTTAAGACAGCAACTTTGCAGCGACGGCAAGGTTTTGAGTTTAAAAGACAGCCAAACAGACCGAAATGTGTGCAAACAAGACTCAGAAATTATGATTGTAGTGTTTAAAATTCTGTTTTGAAATGTAATTTAACTCCGGTCTGGTCAGATCCACTGACTGATACTCTAATCCCAAGTGAAGCTTCTCGTTGATTTAAGAAGCTTCTGTTGGACTGTTTTCTGGACATAGAAGAAAAAACCAGAAAGTGGATAGCTTTTTCTTTCAAGAGTTGAAAGCAGCACTCGTTTGAGGTTTTAAGAAGATTTAGAGAACGGGGATTGATCTGCTAACATCAGAGAAGAAATCTGGTGGCAAATATCAAAACTTCATAGAATACTTTACCACTGACAGATACTATTGACTATCACCTTTCTGGGCTGACAGACCCACTCATTGCTTATTCACAATTTTTAGTTGCACAAAAGGTAACCTCCGAGTTTGACCATGAGAGGCATAGAATTAGGAATAAAATTCCACCTGCCTCTTTAAAAATCTTACTGAGAAAAAGCTTAGATAAGTAAAGGAGCTGCTTCATCATAACCCTTCAAAATGTGCTGAGCCTCAGCTACCTGTAATACTACCTGATAATTACATGCAAAGACCTGGGTATCAAACACCTGACCCGACCTTGTTGTCACCTGGTAAATGTCAGCACATAACAGAATTTCCTTAGAGCAGTCCCAGGGAGTTTTCACCACAAGGTAAGGGAAGAGAAGCAGGGGAAACAATCACTGTCAATGAAGGAAAGGGTTTGAGTGTTGCTTCTCCCACTGAAGACTCTCTGAGGAAACAGAAGTGAAGCTCAAAAGCTTTTGAAGGGGCTATTTGAAGGGAAAACCACTTCCAGCTGCCAGATTATTTGAAAGTGAAGCCCTGGATCTATCTCTGCAGATGTGTTCAAATTGTGGTTTTTGTGGAAGAGGTAAGACAGAGAAATAGATAGCAAAAAGTAGACATTTTTCTTATTGCCATCTTTGATTCACATAATTGCTATTTGAATTCTGGTACTATATTAAAAGCAGCGCTTCATGCATATGTCATCTCAAAGGATCCCAAGCAATTTATTAGAGACTTTACATCCATAGGAAGTGATTTACCCTCTGTGGTAATGCAGTTACCTTTGGAAAGAAAAGCAGCAACTGTTTGAGATCACACAGCCACAGTACCTGATAATTTAGCCTTGGACATTTCAGTGTCATGTGGAAATTATAGAGGGGAATTCAGAGAAGTGGGAAGTCATTTCATAACTGAGGAGGAACGTGGCAGGTAACACCCTTGCCCCAAGAAGTGAGAGCCTTTGAAAGCCATCAGTTACAACACGCTGCAAACACGACAAAATCCTACTGAATTGCAAAAATCTGTAGCATTTATATTTTCCTTAGAGGATTTTTGTCCAAGTTCTGGCCAGAGTCAAGTCTTTTGTAACTTGTGAGAGCTGTCAAGATCAGAGCCCCAGGTGGTACAGCTGCAGGCCATGTTTAATAGTTAATGCTGAGCAATGTTATATTCGTATCCTGTTATTCACACGCTATTGGAAATTTTGTGAATTTTTAAAAAATACACTGTTGAAGACTGGATGCAACTCAGGATAGAGCTTCTGATGTTTAGCCTACATTTTGCAGCTCTGTAGAATACTTGTGTATAATCCTGAATGCTCAAAGCAAATGCTGTTCAGTTAGTCAGCTCTACTTGATGGGATTATAATTTCAAAGTCCATCCTAACTTTTGTCTTGCACAGAAATATGTATCTTGGCTGCAATGCACAGTGCACACCACGGATGCAAGGCTGACTTTTCATTTGGGTTTGCATGCATGATTCCTCTTGATTTAGCTGAAGGTGGTCATGCATCTGCGACCACCAGAGCTGAGAACCTCAGCTGTGGTGTCACTGACCACAAAATGCTTCCTCCCCAGCCTTCAGTTAAGCCTTCCAAGGTGGAAAGGGATCAGCTTAGAGCTCTCTTTTTTGGAGCAACGTGCTTATAAGGAAACATACAACAGGGCAGACTGAAACTTGCTTTGGGCTTAGAAGGACCCCATTTTCTGCTGACGGAATTGCAGAGTCTAGGAAGAAATGTGATGAGAAGATCCCCTCCTTTCACGTGCATCCCTTGAATTGGCCACTTGGCAATTTATAACCTCTATTGCAATATCCATTTTTTCCCCCCTCCCCTTCCCAGAAGCAAGGCCCTGCTTTCCAAGAAGTGGCTCAGCACTGGAAAATGTGGATAGCCCAGGTGCTATGCTAATCAGATCGACGTTATTTTGGGGTGGGTGGGTAGGTACAATCTGCCATTCAAAGGAACATGTGTATATGGATGGCAGGAACTGGCTGGCCATGAGTAGTTGCACCTGCATGTCTGGGAGATCAATATGATTGTAAATGCTCCTCTAGTCCCATGTAACAAGAGTCCCTCTCCCTTAATAACCACAGAAGTGTACATCCACAGGAAGAGATATCCCATAGAGAAATAGAACCAATAACTTGGGGGAAATAGAAGGTGCCATTACATTTATTTTCTAAATAATGAGAAGATCAGAAAAACGGCTGCCCATGGAGAGTCAAGACTAAATCACAGGTCTTGAGATTCCCTTCTCTGAGTTGTATTTATGGTTTTTTTTACAGACTCCACTATCTCTGATTTATCATGAATACTAGCCTTAACTCTTATAGTTCCTCCCATTTATTTTTCTTTTTATTTTCTTTTTCACCATTTCTTTCTTTTTCTCTCCATGGCTGTTTTTTTGAAGTAGACCCAGGGAAGTCCATGTTGGTAGCAGATTTGGAAATCGATTTTAAACATAACTTCCCATTCATAGCTTTCATGAGTTTATTTATTTATTCATTTTTTTAGATCTATTTTTTTTCCAGTTGAGAACTGTGTAAATAGCCCTAATGAGCCTTGAGGGCTCTCATTTGCTTAGAGAGATTAAAACAAGCTGGGAAGTCTCCAAGCACATGGGGCAGAAGGTACAAAATATACTTTAACTAGAATAGGTCATATAATTCATCCTAGATTGTTTATGAGACCTGTTATGCCTTTTTGTTTTTGTGTGGCTTTTATACTTGTATTTAATTATTATGTTTTGTAAGCAAACATGAGTCTGCAACTCAGAAGCTGGCCATTTTTGAGTATTTGCAATTTCTCAGATCTTTTATGTGATTGATCAGCTAAATCATACTGTGTTGTGGTTTTTTTTTACGGAAACAATTTTTGCCTATTTGCGTATAACCCACAAATATTCTTAATTCTGTGAGAAATAAATTCCATTTCAATACTCTGTTACTGAAATTCCCACCCAAATCCACCTAAACTGGCATTCATGGTGTTTTTTACTGCTTGCAAAAAGGGTAAGTCTTGCCCACCTGTTTACCACTAAGGAAAGAAAGGAGATGTGTCTGTCAGGAAAGCAAATCCATGAATGTGGCAGCGCACACTGCACGTTTTAGAAGCTCTTTGTTTTGCATTAAAGTAATTTATTTCTCTCTCGTTGGCCAGTTTACCATGCAGTGGAAGTTGCACGCAGGTTGTGTCTAATGACACCATGATCTGCTAGTCCATACAGTTGCTTCATGGATCGAATCCTTTCTGAGTGTACGGGGTGGGATTATTTAATATAAAAGCATATAGGGAAAACACCCTTGAGCCACGTTTTCTGAACAAGATCTCTGTCTCTCTCTCTCTCTCTCTCTCTCACAGAGAATGACTCTCTGTTCCACTTCCCCTGTATTATCTTACCTACACAGCTCCTTGGGAACTGCATGGCTGAGCAAGGATGCTTTGCTGCTCGAACAAAGCCTGGCATTGTCCAAGGGGCAGACGCACAAATCTGGACCTCGCCCCTGGAAGAGAGCAGAGTGACCCTGAACCCGAGCTCCCCCAAAAGCAAAATGCAGCAGCCATCTCTGACCTGGGGTTTGTTCCACAGCCCCTTCTGAGAGATGTTAACCTCCAGCTTGTACCACCACACGTGAAAACAGAGGCTGAACAAAAATGTGAGAGCGGAGCTCCTGTTGGTTGCATGGATAAAAAGGGGAATGAAATTGGTTTGTACATTTTAACTTTTGGAAAACCTCAGGCTGTGGGTGCTGAAGCAATTCTTTCTGTGTATCCCTGGCTGACTGTGCTCAGCATAACCCTGAAATCTAACAAATGCTGACCTTGCTCATAAAAGCAATACATTGTTTTTAAACATTAGTTTCCTATTCCTGACAGATAAGTTGAAAAGTTAACAATGCGCTAAGGCTGTAAAATGTTGGCCCGAGTTTAGATTTCACCTCTGTTTAACTTTTTGTCAACAGATTGGCATTTTCCTCCCCATTCAGAACAGTTGGGTTTTGCTTTCAGCACTGAGTAATAGCTCTTAGATGCTCTCTCACGCAGAGATTTGAGTTCAATATTAAAGCATTGATAACACTCTTATTATCAGAAAGACATGGCCTATGGGCTCGGAGGGAATCTAAAACAGCTCTTTCAGCGCAATAAAAGAATAGTTCTACATTATGTGACATGAAGTTCCCAGATATATTACTTAACCAGATCACGGCATGCTAGCAGATTCAGGCCCATGCAGGCCTGCTAAGTCTTTCTGAAATTACTTCCTTTCAAGAAAACAGTGCCCCAGTGCAAGATATCTTTGCTAACACACTGGGTATAAATGACTGCTCCTGCAAGTTAAACTGCACAGCCAATACTCCCTGGGAGAGGCCGTGTTGGTTCAGCAGGGTGACAGAATTGTGCCACTGGGACTTCAAGAGTTAACGATGTTAGCTGGGGGCTATGTTTCAGTCGCTGTACTTTGTGCTGTGCTGGGTTTAAATGCTGTTGAAACTAAGTTAAGGGCAGTGCTGAATATCAGTATATCCACTGAGCCAAGGAGATCCATTTATTTTTAATTGAATTAAATTGCTCACAAAATGAAAGTAGCATACTTTCATTAATATTTCATTACTTACAGTGTTAAACAATGATCACAAAGAAAACTTTGCTGGTGTCTTTTCCATCTCTGAATTTTTCTGTTACTTTATTGCATGAGATGGTCCTGTTGGCCTTCCTGTGATTTGAGTGTTAAATGCTACTGAGGCTGAGTGCTACTGCTGGGTTTTGTAGGCTGAGGAACAAACCCTAACCTTAGTGCTGAAGCTGCTGTGGAACTACAGCTGAGGAAGGAAGAGTGGGAGATTTGCATCTAGATCAGAGAGAATGGTTCTTTCTTCACAAAAAAAAGGGGTTCACTTTAGCACTAGGCAGAAAGTCATCCATAGAAACATCAGTGTCTCATCTGGAGCAAGAAAACATGGTCATGGCTCCTGCTATTACTCTTTATTATTTCAGTGAGTTTTGTGGTCGGTGGAGGTAAAAGACAAAGATGTGGCATTTTCCTTACCATCTAAAAGCAAAAGTTAAGCATGATTTAGATATCTGTGAAATTAAAACCAGGCTCTGCTTGCACATTGCCAAGGAACTCTGTTGCTGAGGGAGTCAGTTATGCCTAAAATTTGCATTGCAACTCTTAATTTCATACTATGAATGTGGCCCATTGTTTTCCTCAGTGAGGTGCACTAGATGTGTATTTATATTCTCCCACCTATTTGTATTACGCCCAGCCAAGTATTTATGCAAAAAGGCGAGGTATTGTGATCACAGCAGAAATCACCATGGATGGTGCAGATCTGGCCAAATTGGCAAATTCCTCCGTATGTTTCCTGTCTTTCACAGCAAGCAAATAGGTAAAAATTACTAGAGGCATTGAAGGTTCTCAACATTTATTTTTGTGTACAGTGTTCTATTTAACATAATCCAGTCCAGACAGAAATGAAACTAGTCCTGAGACTTGAGCTCCAGAGGTGTGAATCGTCTATGTGCTTGTAGTGATGCTAGGCTGGTTTATCTCAGTGTGGTTTTCAGCACTATGGGATGACTGAACTGAAGCTATAACTTGGAGGATTAAATAGGTATTTGATACACTTTCAGTCAATACTAAGCCTTCTGCTTTTCACAGCATAGCCTTATATCACTCACAGAAAGGGTAATGCTATTAAACCAGAGCAAGGAACTACAGAAAGCATCTTCTAAGTGAAGATGATGTGGTGTTTTCTCCTCAAAAGTTGTCTGTAGTTTGAATGTTGCTTAAGAAATTACTCTTCTCATTGACATGCTGACTGTGTCTTCTTGGTTCAGAAAGCACTTATTATGGTAGGAAGTGACAGACCTGCTGTTTCAAAGCCACATTCAGACTGTGAATGTGGGCAGTGAATGTCATCTATTAAGGTTTAGGTCCATCTTCTCTCAGGCTCCCTTTCTATGTAGCTTCAGGTGCTCAGATCTTTCAAAGGTGTAATCCTTCCCTGCCTTGCAGGAAGGAAATGGTAATTCCTTGGGGGTCCCATTGGAAAATGAAGAAATCATCAAGAGAAGGGAAAAATGTCAATAAGACACTTCAAGTAGCACATTTCCAGGCAATCATGCTACTTTTAGTGTGTTAAAGTCAGTTGGCCTTTGGACAAATGCCTCGTCATAACACCACCCGAGGTGTGTGATAATCGCCAAGAAATGCTCTACCTGTCATGTCTTATTGCTTAAATATTTATGCTTATGACATTTGATTCCTACACTCTATATGTCATCAGAATGTTTCACTCACAGTAGATATGTCATCACCCACCAGGAACAGCTGACACTAAGGATTAGAACACTTTCAAATTAAAAATCCCTAAACAAAGAAATGACATGCTAGTAATTGTCTGGGGTAGTATAAATCAAATATATGATGATATGAACTAATAGATTTATTACATTAAGCTGACCCAGCCATTTAATTTGATGATTCCTGTGCCTCGCTTAACTCTGTGAGGAAAGCAGAGAAAGAATAGGACTTGTATTAATGGTACTTCTTATTTTGATGAAGGTCATGGTGTATTTCCTCTCAGTACCACCCTGAGGAGTCAATAGGGAAGAGTACAAGTTCTGTGGCAGAAATTGCTAGGGAGAACTAAGTGTGCAAAATGAAATCCTCCTGCTAAGCAGTTTCTGTCTTGAAAGATTGTTTTAAAATATTCCCAGTACTTCCAGTACAATGTTGGGTGACACTCAATAGGAGATTGGCATCAAATAGATAATCGATTTCCAGCTACTCCTACAGGACAACCCCCAAACTTCTGGGTAGAGGAGCTCCTGCCCCTAGCCCACTTTTCCCTGCTGTAGATCAGGAGGAAGAGATGCCCATCCTCTGAGCCTCCTCTGTGCCCAGGGCACAATCCTGCCTCCAGGGGATGTCTAGAAACTCTCAGCTGGGAGGGATGCAGGGGTGCAGCAGAGGTGCTCAGCCTTCAGCACTGCGCTAGCAGCTGCTCTTGGTCTCTGCTGAGGCAACCACGGGTGCAGCCATTCCACAACTTAGGTATGGAGCCATGGGCTGCCAGCTGGATCACCCTAGTGCCAGATGTTTTTAATTGGATAAAAAAGCTGAAATGCTGATATTTTCAAATGAGCCGCTATATATGAATGCTGGTGCCCTTCACTGAATAGAGTTAAATCTGGTCAGTTATGTGTTTGAAGGCAGGGCTACTGCTGGCATCAGGAGTCTCCCTTTAGACCAAGCACTCACAGAAAGTAAGGTCTCACCTCTCATTAATCACCAAGGCGTGCACTGTAATCACAGCAACTCTGGTTGTATCCAGACATGCTTATTTAGGGTCTTTTTCTCTCTAGCATTCACCAGTATTGAATCTAAACAAGGACATGGACACAAGCAGGACAAGAATGTAAGCTTATGCCACATCTGAAAACACACAAATTGAAATAGATATGTGACTGAGGTGGATTGAAGATGCATAATTTCCACCTTAACTGCTCCTCTGCCATTTCTAGTTCCGTTAAAATAAACATTATTAATCAAAATATTAGTTGCTAGTAAAAGATAAAACCAAATAGGTCTAATATTTTGATGCTTGAAGAATGTTATCAACTAATGCTTATAGACCCATTTCTAGCATTCTTCAAGCAAGATTTTCCCCTGGGAGCTGTGTGGCAGAACGTGCCCTGAGACAACGTGCTCTGACTACACACGTACAGTGCCCTTTGATGTTAATGGGGAAATCCAGAACACTGGATTTGCTCTATGGCCCTAAGTGAAGGATTCTTCCTTTTGTGTCAGAGTCGCATGGATCAGCGCTTTCACTCATGGATTCTGTACATCTCCCTCAAACCAGCCCAAATAAAGCCAGCACCACGTGGTCTGTCCTGGCACAGGCTCAGCAGGGTGGCATTGAGCAGCTATATATATCTGGCACAATGTGGCTTGCACGCTGCGTGTGCATTTGAACGTGTGTGGCAGCACACCCCGAGAGGCCAGCACACCCACAAAGGACAGGCAAGCAGTGGCCCACAGCCTCTGGCCACGGCAGGAGCCACTGCCTGCCATACCTGCTGCTGTGCACGTGCCCCTGCCCTTTATAAAGTTATCAAATGGGATGCCCTTCTCTCTAATAAAGGGGTTATCTGAGGGGAGGGAGGGGACGTTGTTTTGGCTGGAATTTCACAAGGCACAGGTGGTACAACCAGCTGCAAGATCTTTAGTTCTTGTTGGCTGTACACCAGCTCTTGGTCTTTTCATAGTTCTTTCACTGGTAGTGAAGGAGGAGGAGTGGCAGGAAGGGACAGTGGGCCCTTGATGATGTTGTTCAGCATCAGCAGCTGTCTCAGGTTGGCATTAGGCTCTGGAACAGTTCCTCAGGAGGTGTTTATGCTGAAGCGTTCCCTGGTGACACTGGACGCGATAGCAGAAATGGTAATGCAGCAAAATGCTTACTGAAAAGAATCCATGCAAAAGTCTGCCCCATCTCTGAATTTCCCTGTGCAAAACCATCTTTTACTTTGTAAGCTGCCTGGGGTGGTACAGCAAACAAAAGGTATTTCTCCATAGAAAAGGATAGATTTTTTCCCCCATTGCTTCCCCTGAGTGATACAGCATAAACTGTAGAAATGGACACAGCCCCCAAGCATATGCCTCTAATTAACCAGTTATTTCTGAGGCTGCTGAGAGTGGAAATTACTGGAGATAAGGAGCCAGATCTCGGGTTTACACAAGATGCCATGTTCCTGAGAGAATAGAGACAAAACCCAAATAATGTCAGGATGTGGAATTAGAAAGAATGCAAGCTCACAAGAAGGGAAAACAGTTTAAAGAAAATAAATGGTTTAGGGAAGAGCTAGGAGGAAGCTGGCAGTTGCTTCTGCAGAAAGCTGGGGGTTTCCCAAGTGGTACAAGAATTTTATAGGGAGATAAGACTAAAAACTTTAGAGTGAACAGCACAGGGACTATTTTCCTCAGACTACTATATTCTACCCTTCTTCATGTCTCAAATGCCTATGGAGATCACAGGAGCTTAACTTTGATGGCAGAGTATCTTGAGAAGCTGTTTGTATTGGAATCCCTGTTTGATTTTTCCCTCTGTTAGTGTGTACACGTGCATGCTCTCAGAGGGCTCCTTGAAAAGTTTCTTTGAACTTTCATAACACTTTTTGACCATGGAAGTATGAAACGTAAGGGACCTCCTGGAGGTCCTCTTGTTCAGCCTCCGGCTCAGTGCACAGCTATTACTAACTGGCCAGATCATGTCACATCTGGTTTTGTTTTTTTATTTTCTTGATGAATCTTGAAAGCCTCCATAGACTGAGATACCAGCTCTTGGGTAGCTTGTTCCTGCACTAGGAACTAATTTCTCTAGTGAGCAGGTGTTCCTTATTGTCTATTCTGAATCTTCTGAGCCACAGAGCTTGTGGTTGTATTGCCTGGAATCGAAAGGAAAACTTTCCAAACAACATTAAAGTGGATGACATAAAGAGCAGCTCTTTAATGAATCTTTCATGTGCACAAAATATAGATATGCACACATATGGCATCAGATTATCACCATTTTATAGGTTTAATTAATTAGTATATCTAGCAAGTACATCTAATAGGAGAGCAGTTGTCCTGGGAACCCACCCTGGGACTTACCCCATTGGAGAGACTCCAAGGGGTTCTTCGCCCTATATTTTGTTATGTCTCCCAAATGCTGGTGTAAAACAAGATGTCCTTGTTAGAAATTCTTTTCTTGGAAATAAGACTAAATAGAATTTCAAGAATGTGACATAATGTGTTAGAAAGGGTAATCTACCATTCTAATGTGTAAGAAAATGCTAGAAACTATACATCTATATGTTAAAAATCTACAAAGCTACAAATATATAAAAATATATATAAAAAGCAAAAAATCTTTGTTTCTCCTTGTTTTACTGTCTGTCACTCCCAAGAAGAGCAGCTCAGTTGTCCTTGTGACTACCCTTCCAAGAGTGACTTTGTGACTACCTTTCAAATATTGACTAGAGACCTCCCTTCCCAGCCTTCTCTTCCTCTTCTTAAATATGACCAGTTGCTTCAATCTTTCTTCAACACTCATGTACTGATGATCCTGGTCTCCTTGTACTGGGACCTTTCCAGTTTCTCAATATCCTCTTTGACTTCTAGAGCTGAGAGTGGTGATGCTCCAGATGGGTCTAAATAGAAAACTTCCCTTGGTTTGCTGGTTGTGCTCTTAACAGAGCTTGGTATGGGCTTTGCTTTATGTTTCCTTGGAAGAGGGTAACTCCTAAAAGTAAAATGTTATATTTGGCCTTCTTCTCATGGCCATGCTGTAGAAGACTCCCAGCAGCGAGACAAAGAACTAACAAAGAAAAGATCTGGGGAAAGCGATTTAGAATATTTTACACTGATTTTCTGAAATGGGGACGTGCTTGTGTACCATGAGCAAGCAAAATGCAAGTGACTGCTAACAAAGTGAAACCTGCTGAAGCCACCTCGACACTTCAGAAAATGTGGCCCTGGGTTTGCCTCAGTCAGCTGCCTTTTTTCTGCTCTCGTGTGCACAGTGTATTGTGGAAAGCCAGATAAGAGCATTTATTCAAATCCAGCAAAAATAAAGCTCCTCTTTCTCTGCTAAAACAGGTTTAGATTTGTATCCTGCAAACTGATACAAAAAGCCTTGCTTCTCCACACAAGAAAAGCCCATCTCTGGGAACATTGAATATACAGAACGTGTGAATAAAAAGAGGGGATGTAACATTTGTGAGATGCTTGTGACAGCCACTCGGCAAATGAAACACATGTATTATGACAAAATCACAAACTGCTGGCTTGGCAGATTCCCTGGGAACGGGCGGGGAAGGTGATAGCTGCTCGAAAGTCAGAGAAAGGATCAATATTGAATAAATCAAAACAAATATGTGATAGGTTCTGAGACTGATATAAAAATTAAATACCAGTGAATTTGAGGCACGAAAATATCCAATTACAGGGCTAGTGCTACAGTCACTGTCATACTGAGAAAAGGGGGAGGGCAGAATGAAATTAGTGAGGGGGTAAAGCTGGAAGTCGTTTCCTCTCAATACACTTAGCACAGGAAGATACTTCCTGCTGCTGGTATTTTATGGGTAGAGAAGTTGAGGCGCAGACCACAGTTCTCTTTTTTGTCCTGGTCCTCCATTGGAGTGCACTGCCTGTTCCCTTTCCCTCTGCTATCCGTGCCCCTCCCAGTATCTCACTGTGCTCCATTAAAATGTGGATCTGCCCAGCAAAGGAAATGGCCACTTAGTCATAGAGGGACCAGTTTCTTTGTGGAGAGAATCCTCAAACCTAACCCAGTGCAAGACGAGAAAGGCCTCTGATACTGGTGGAACATCAGGATTTTCCTGCTTAGAAGCCCTTTCCATTTACAAAACTCGTCTTTACTGTGCATTTTTCTCCCAAATCTGCCTGCTTGCATAATTTTATGCATTCTCAGGTGCTGTCCTCGTCTTTTAAATATAGTTTACCTTTCACTTTACATTAAAGCACTGAAATAGCAGAAGCCATTACCACAAGCTTAGTGCTATATGGGCTTTCTGCTGCTATCCACTTGGACAGAATTTCACTCTAGGAAGTTTTCCACCAGAGACAGGCTAAGATTACAGGGATGAACTTCCTGGAGAAAATAGCATCTTCTTTCCTTGTTCTGAAGTCAGTTCAAGACACTGAATACAAAATACCTGTGTCAGTATTTGTTAGTATTTCTTATTTGTCTCATAACTGTGCTTAGTGAGCTGTTGCCCTATAACCCTAGATGAAGGGAGCCCTGCTTTTCTGGGGAGTTTCAAATTGCAACCCCATGCCTACATCTCCTGCCACTTTTCAATGCTGTGACTTACTCACATGTAAGATATGTGTTCATAAGACTGAGACTTTAGAAAATATTATCTGTTCTAAAGAAACAAGACCCGTGTCTTTCCAAACTTTCTTCATTGATATTTTTCTTCCTCTTCATTTTATGTCTCAGAAACCTGACACACTGAGTGGTACATGTAGATTTATGTTCCTTTAATGCAAGAATATCAGTGAACCTAGCAGAATGTATGGATTTTGTTTTATCCTTAACTGAGCACATAATATGTTAGCAAAATGAATATATACCGTCTCTAGCCTACTGAATTTCCCTCATATTTTTCACATAACTTTACCTTGCTCTTTCTGTATTTCATTGAAGTAACAGCTCGCCTTAGTTTATTTGTAAGGCCATCCATGCTATCATATTACTGCAGATTCTACAGATAAAGATGAGGAGAAAGTGGAGGAATTGAAGGAATGGATGCAAGAGTAATGTTTATGAAGCACACAGATAACTTTCAGTGAAAGATGCTGTAAAAGTGCAAAGCCCTATTATTATTGCTATTATTACTTTATTATAGGTGGTTACCACACAGATCTCTGACTGGATGAATTAAACTCAAATAAAAGCAAGGACTGATTTCAGCTATTCCTTACTTAATCCTATAAACAGTCAATTGATATCTTAATATATATTGCTGCTGCTCCTGGCCAGGAAGTCATGGGAGAAGATAAGGTATTATTGGTTTTATCTCCCGTGTGCCTTACGTAGAGGGCAAATCCAGTTTTTCTTTTGTGTGGAAATATCTTGACATTTAGCTGGGGTCCTTTGATCTTGAAGCTTGAATTTTGTGGTGGAATGCATCAATATATGGAAATTTGGGGCTTGGATATAGAATAAAAGCGGCATTCTGACTTAACACTAAATAGGGAGGGAATTGCCCTTTGTTTTCAAGTGGAATCTACCTAAGGATTTTTCCAGGTGGGGAAAAACAGTGTGTGACTAATACAGACCTTGTTTTCTGTGCTGAAGTGGTGTAAGGGGTAGCTCTGATTAGTGCAGATCTTGGAGGAGGTACCTGAGCAGTGGCTTATAAAGATAACCTGCTGCTGCTGAGCACAGGCTGAAACCTCACCTGATGTAAGCTGATGTAACACTACTAATGTCATCGTCTCTTTTGCTGACCTTGGTCTCTCAGTCCAGAGCACCAAAAATATCACCAGCCTCACCCCAGCCTGCCCAGCAAGATAAACTCCCCAGCTGCCAGCTCTGCAAGTCACATCAGCTGATTTAAAAGTACTACAGGATTTGTGGGTATCTTGCAAGTGATATGAACCTATTCTCTAATTTGTCTTTCTCCAGGCAGCTGGAGTGTAGTATTACCAGTTTTTAGGCTCCCTAGAGCTGCTCACCCAGGGACTCCTCATTTCTTTACTTGCAGAAAACATCTAGATTTGTAAACACCTACAAGTGCACTCCTCTCAATGCAAGCCTTTGACCTTAGACCTGTTTCTCCACTTACAATATATTCCTGCAGTGGTGTAAATCTGATTTTAGTCTGGATTCACATGCTTATGCCTCACAGGTGTAGCCCTGCACACCCACAGAGGAAAGCAGCCAAGAGCATCTCAGTACAGCCTTCTCCAGCATAAAAAAAAAACTAATCAGGAGATAAATAGTAAAAGACTAAATCAATAAGAGGACAGCAATGCTTCAGAATTCTTTTTTTTAAGTTGGAAAAATAATTTTAATTACTTAAAAGTGGAGGAGGCACCCCTTTGCTTCACTGCCAAGCAGAGAACATTTGGGACTGCAGCCCCGAAGTCCTGTGCTGTCCTGTGTCCATTGTGGGATCATGTAGGCTTTGGGGATGTTCAGGAAGGATTGGGTCCTTCTTCATGGTTCTGTTTATAAGGTCCTGTAGGGAGCCCAAAAGTTGGCCCCAAAGGCTGGGAGGAGGAAACGTGGGTTTGCTCTTGTGCTCCATAGGAGTTGCTCCAGCTGAGTCAACTAATTTTGTGTTTTCTTGCAGGATTTATTTGCTTAATGGACCTTTATTAGTATTTTAAGACCCTTATGATGCAGAACCCAAGCCTGGAATGGGATCAGCAGGTGTACCCCTGGATACCAACTGCCTGGCTGGGAGTAAATTGTACCAGATAAGAAGGCTGCCCTCTTCTCTCCTGTGCCCTCCGTGTATCACTTATTTTTTGGGATGGACAAAAAAATATTCTTTCACATCCCTTTCAAAACAAACCCATTTGAATCAGACCATTGCAGCAACAAAAATCCCAACCAGGAGCAACAGGGGGGGAAAAAAAAGCACACAAGCCAACACCATCCCCCTCTTCCCAACCATCATCTTTTGCCATGAACTAAAAACCAGCAGCTTCACTTGATTTCATTTTTGGTAATAACAACAACAGAAATTTGCATCTGGGCTGACAATGTGGATAGTGAGTGTTAGCCCAGTGCGATTTGAAATTGGCAAGTTATAGCAACCCTCTGGAAAACCAGGATTTACAAGGGAAATGCTGACAAACACTTAACTACAGTGGCACTTGCTCTATACTATATAACACATAAAACAGTGAAATGGAACATAAGTCTCTTCTAATTATTGAAAATATTTTGGGGCTGCCTTGTGCTAAAACACTCATTTTCATCTTGCCTTTCAGATAATTTTTTTCTCTCTCAAAGCAAATTTTGTTCTAAGTCACCTATCTTTAAAAAATGCTATTAATCACATTAAAAGAGCAGCATTCTGCATGTGATTTTTGGAAGGCTGTATATAATAAGAAGTCAAGGCTATGTGGACTTGCATGACACCATATTATTGCATGAGCAAAAAACCAATACTAAATAGTAATAACCATTTGTCAGAGGCGGCACAGAGGATTATATTATAACCCTTTGTGTGTGTGTGTGTGTGTGTGTTTGTGTCTATCCTATATAAAGCAATCAGACACCTTCCAATTTCCAAACACCTGATAATGCTAAAGTTTATTTTATCACAGCCAAGGTTATATTTTCTTTCACTTCATAGTGACCCTAGGAAGAAGAGGAATAATGGATCGGGAACCTATTATAGCTATTCTGTGTTAAACAGCCAAGTAAAGGGCAAATATAGTTCTGTAGTGGAATCAATCACTGAACCCATCAGTGAGAATGACCCTCCTGGCCCCCACCTTCTTCCCCATGCCTAAGAATTTGCCATATTCAATCTTTAGGCTCTGAACCCAAATGCCCTTTGAAAGTGAATTTATGATCACTTCATCACACTGTCTATTAGCTCACTTTCTAACAAATAGGATTGAGAAATATATGGCAGGAACTGCAACGGCACATTTCCAACTAATGGTTAAAATGTCAGGGCGATAATGTACAAGTGCATCTGCCCTCAAACAAAAATCAAACGCAGCTTTACAAGGGCTGTCGCCATTCCACTTTAGTTAAAGACTTGCAAGCTTCCTTCTTCCCTTTTGCAGGGCTGCAGTTTGGAAGCTGCTGCATCTCATCAGGGCTCGGTTTGCCAGTGCTGTACTGTACTTCATTAGGCAGCTCTATTTAATGGTTTCAACAAAAGCCATCATTTTAGCCCAACTGCCTTGACTAAATTAAAATTTCCAATCTCTGTTTTAGTGTTCTGCAACTGATGTATACATAAGCAAAACTGGTCAACATCTGCCAGGGGGTTGGCCAAAAGTTCTGTAAAGATGTACTTCACATTTCTGAAGCATGTGCAAAGTAACAACGTACTTATCCTCCTGAGGGCTCTCATGATTTTACTTCACCATTTGTTCAGACACACTTTAGCAGCATATAAGCCATACAGTTGATTCTCCCCTTGGTTGCAGTTTTATCTGTAGTGTCATTTTGAGTAATTGGGGTATGGTAGCTGATCAACTTTCAGGTTTCTCATTGGCAGAAAGGGACTGTATTGGCACCAAGAAAGAATATGATGGGTCCTCTCGGTGCCTGAGCAAGTGTCCCTCTTTTGCACTTGGCTACCCAAGGCCATTAGAAAATAAGCTTAATAAAGCAACTCAGTGTATACATCTTAACTATTCCCAGCCAAGGGGATGCAGCTATAGAAGAAATATTTTAAACCAATATGAAAGATGGTAAATGTACATATTTAGTCAGTGATCTGTGAAAGTTTTTGAATTAGTTTTTAAAGCTTTGTTAAGACCAGAACGCACAGATGTTGAAAACAAGTTCAGATGTAGCGACAGATGGTATTTGATTATGAAGCAGACTGTTCATATAATACAAAGATGCTGCTTCTGCCATACACAAGTAACTGCAGAGAGTGCAGTAGAAATTTTGGAAGGCAGAGCAGTTCAAGAGGTTCTTTGTGCGGCAATAACTTTCACGTTTTTCCAGCAGTGCTAGAATTGGGATAATTTTCTTTCTTTTACAGTCAACACCCTCACCCCCCTTCCCCCACTCGCCATTTTCTCCCCTGCTGTACAGCTCTCTTGCACTTTTTTTGATCCTCTTTTCAGGTCATTTGAAATCAGCTTAAGGATAACTACACTTTATTTATATTTATGGAATAACAAAGTTCCTTAAGGTTAATAATAACAATAATAGTTATTATATATTCCTGATATTATCTGTATAAAAAGAGTACCGTGTTTTGGCCAAACCCTGAATTTTGCAAGTGATGTAACACTATATCCAGAATCACTGGGTTGCTGTCTTTTCCTGGGGACAACATACGTGCCTGTTTGCTGGGGCTGCTATTCACCTTGTCTAAGGCACCGTCAAGGTGGGTACTGAGATCTCAAATGTGGAAATACAGGGAGGGAGCAGCGTGAAGGGCAGGGGTGCCTGACACTGGGCTCCACACTGGGCACCAGCTTCACCCCACTGCTGTGGTGGGGGGTCCGGACCCTTCCTGCCACTGCTGTGCCTTTTGGGTGCCTTTTGGGTGCCTTTTGGCCACTGGCTTTGTGTCCCTTTGCCTCTGTGGCCTCAGGCAGTGTCCACCTGCCCGGCCTTTGCACAGGGTCATTGTCTGGTAGAGCTGGCTTTCCCCCTTGCCCCAGCACAGCACACCTTGACCTCTTCCTTCCCTGCCATCGCTGGCTCAGCCACCCTGTGCTGTCACCACCGGCTAAAGGCTGCTGAACACTCTGGAAATTTCTGGAAGGGCAGAAAACAAGGTGCGAGCAGCAGGCTCTTCCCGATGGCTGGGAGAAGCCTGGCTCACGGGCAGGGACATGCTGGGCTTGGGTGGGCTTCTCAGCTTCCTCCGCGCTCCCCCCAGCTCTGGGGAAGCCAATGGGGGTAAAAGTGTTTTAACACACTGGCTCCGGGCCCTGGCAAAGGTGCGGAAGGGTGCCAGGGAGGAAGGTTTCAGGCCGGAGGCAGAGCTGGCAGGGTGTGGGTGGTGCTGTGAGCCGTGTGTGTGTGCGGGCTGCGAGCGAGGCACCGCCTTGCTGAGCCGCGCTGGAGCTGCAGCCCGGGCTGCGGGAACGGGGCTGAGCCCAGCTCTGCCGAGGGCAGGCGGGGGTCCTGGCCAGGCGGTGCCACCAGCCCGCAGCCCCGCTTCACCCCCCGTTAAATGGAGTTTATTCACGGGGCAGGAATAGATTTGAGCGCAGCCTTTTGAAAGTGCTCGAGATTTTTTTTCCCCCGTGGCGCTCAGCGAGTGGTGGAGCTCCCCCCGCCTGACTTCCAGGTTTCTCCCAAAGCTGGGGAGCCACAATGCATAAGTTGGTGTAAGAAAGCTCATTTTATATTATACCGCTTCCAAACACACACATTTTATCAGGAAATATTTGAAATACACCCCTTGACCCGTGTGTCCTTACGCTCCCAGTCTGTTTGCAGTGCGAGAAAAGCTCTGGTTTCCAGAGAAGCCTTTGAAGCAGTTTAAACCTCTGCCTCGGGTCTTGTTCAAGATCCATCCCTGACTGTCCTGTGGCTTTTTAAAATATGCCAGCAGCTACTGCCATGCATGAGGGGCAGGTAAACCCCCAGTCGGAATGGCCAGGCAGGCATGCAGTCCCTGGGGCGGGTGTGTTGTCAGAGCCTTGTGTGGATTGCTGAGAAATTGTAAAAATAATCATAAAAAAAAAAAAAAAAATCTAGAGTGCCTCCACTTCAGAGAAATCTGGCCTTATGGTTTTGAGTGGAGCATCATCTCTTCCTTTAAAAGCTCTGACCAAATTATAGAGCTGATAAACGATTTCCCTTGGTTTTACATGTGCTGGCATGAATTATCCTTGAGTGCTGCATATTAGGGTTGTTTTGTACTAAAAGGTGTTAAACACTTGTAATAAATATTTTTCCTTATTTCCCCTAGGACACTGTTCCATCTCTGGTTGGTGAAGCATAAAAAAGAGCTGTCATGCCCAGTTTTAATAGGCAATAGGATTTCAAGCCCCCAGAGTTGTTTCACAGTCTGGCAGTGGCCATAATGAAACTGGCCACTGTTGCCACAAGACTTTTTCCTCTCATGCGTTCTCCCCTGTTACCTCCCACAGCTGCTTGACTGGCAGGTCTCTTGCAAACCACAAACATATTTACATTGGAGCCAGTAGTATTTCTTTAGTTATCTGTGCCATCTTTCTCGGTTTTTATTTTCCTTTGACTAGATAGAGACCCAACCTTAAGCCTAATTTTAAAGGATAAAATTAAACCGTGCATGCAATTAACTGCATTTGGGTATGAACAGCAGTTCATTTTCATGTGTTTTGTTGTGAAGCAAATAGCTGGTTTGTTTGTTTGTTTGTTTTTTCACACTGATTCCCAAATAAATGGGAAAGTACCACTATTCACTCGCCCAGGATTTATTCAGGAAAATGCAATCACAGCCTCCCAGGCTCTGGGCAGAGTGAGGTGGGGGGGTCCTTTCTCTGAAAACGAGTCAGTGCCTCACTCTGCTCTGTAGCTCTGGAAAGAGTCAGGCTAACCTAAGCCAACAAGCATCCATTTGGGTGTCTAAAATTTTTTAATATTGAAATAAAAGATACCTCTTTCATGTCTTTGAGTACAGGTATGGTTGTGGTCCTAATAAACCGTACACAAAAATGGCCATTGTAGCAATTGATGGATTTTCTGCACCTACCAATCTATCAAGTTTTAACAGGCAGCTTCTCCAAATGCCCCTGCCCACTGAAAATCTGGGAAAACAGGCAGGCCCAGAGGGTCAAACACTTGGATCAGGCAGGGCAACAACCCTCTTACCCCCAGCTCTTTTTATCTGCCTTCACCCTGAGAGCCCTTCACCCCCACTCAACCACAGAACTCAGAGCAAAGATTTAATTTTGCGTATTTTGTTCTTAAAACAAACACAACGCCATATTTTAAAAGTCACAAAGATGAGTTTGGGGAAGCACTGGAAGCCACTGCAAAGAGTGAGGGACGTATTTGCCATTATTTCCCAAATGTAGTCAGTTGTATGCTGCCACTCTCCCTGCTAACAAAGAGGGAAGACTGGATCAGAAGGGATCATCTCCATAGAAATTGTGTTGGCACAACCTAGACTGGGCATAAATAAGTGTACAGACCAAGAAAACGAGAGCAATTAACCCTTTCAGGCTCTCAAATGACAAAATGCAGTTTTCCACAATCCGCTGCTCAGTAATGTCATGTGTAAAAGACCCCAGTTGCTAGTGGTGGTCTCAGTGACATACAATCATTCAATTATTTGCCTTGCTCAGGGATAATTCATGTCTTCCTTGTGATTTTTAAGCTAGAACATAGTATCTTTCTTATTGTAAAAATTCCAGGTATTAGGGGAACTGAGGATTTCCAAGCACAGATGGCCAGATCTGCAGAACTTGGATCATTTCAGGGTGCTTGAAGCCTGGGAAAGTTGATTTGGCCCTCTGCAATGACAGGGACTACTTGCCAAGTTCCAGTCTAGCTCTGAACTCCTGCAGTATTCTGAGATGCCAATAACTAGGATTTCTTATTTAGAGATCTGTATGCTTTCCACTGCAAGGTAAAATGGCAAATAGTGTCTTGCATTTCACAGAACCAGTATATTTGAGAGAAAAACTGAGAGAGGCACAGAGTGAGCTGACAATTACCCACACAGCTCATTACCTTTTGGTCCATTAACTGGGTACCTGAGGATGATCTCCCTCTCCCTCATCTAGTTCAGTCTTCATAACTAAGACAAAAATTATTTTAGTATGTTGGTTTGGTAGTGTGGATAGATGTAACTAAGGACAGTCAATTTCTTTGCAGTAAAACCAGAGAAGATCTCACATTTAAATAACTATTAGTTATGTGGATGTAACTTCGTGACCTCCCACAGACCTCCTTTGCACCTGGTGTTGATGTGGCCCAACAAATGCAACTCCAGTTGTATAAAAATACATAGAATTTTAACTGCTGTTGCAGATACGAAGTACTTATTTAGTTATTACAATGAAACTAAAGCTGGATTCAGGCTTCAGCTCAGCTCTAGTGTCCTGAGGCTGAATCAGGGAAGATACTGAAAATAAATGACCTCACATCAAAGTATATTTTTAACACGCTTCTCCTTCAAAATCAGAAGAGTCTTGCAGGATTTTGTGATCTAAATAAGCTACAGTCTCACTGCCATCTGCACCAATTCTAAGCCAAAAAGAGAACTTTCATATCTGAAGCACAGGCAATCATGTAAGTAAAAGGTGCACTCAACCCCAAAATGTTAAGATACGTATGAAACAGCAGACACAGCAAAGAGCAAAAGAAAAACTGTGAACAAATGCATTTTGAGGAACAGAGGAACAAATGCATTTGTGTAGGAACAGAGTATTTATGTGTAGTGCTGATGAATACACAGCTTGAAACAGAAGAGATCCATGAGTGATGGATTGTAACAAAAAAACCAGAGGATGGTATCTGGTCACTACCATTAACAAGGCCAAACTGGTAAGGGTAAGGGGAACAAATGTGAACCAAATGTGAACCACCACAGCTCAACAAGCATTATCCCTGCATTCACCCAGCTTGGGGAACTAACTCCCTGTTGCAGGACACCAGCATGGCAGGTATACCCAGGAAATGATTAAACAGTACAAACAAAATAGCTCACATTGGCCACATTTAATTTAAAGGGCTGTCTATGCCTCAGACATAACAGGTCTCTTCCAGGGAGTTATTCCTTGGCAGATAGACTATTGCAAAATAACATTCATTATCTTAACCGGCGCTGTGCTGGAGGTAGGACACCCAGGCCATAAATCATTATATCCGTTTTGCAAGAGGGCTGGTAGTTTCATTAATAAATAATTTGAACTAAGGGGAAAAGAAAACCTTCAGAGGATTACAGTGTTAGGCACGGCCAGGCCACAGCCGAGCGGTTCAGGAGTTCACCTCCTGATGTGGGGCAACGTAAACTTTTGGAAATAAATGTAAACAATGGCAATGAGCTTGTAATTTATATTTTATTTTGCACAAGCTTGCATATATACTGCACATACATTCAGTTTAGAGAAGATGGAAGGCACACAAGGCAATTGAACTACTGTATCCTTTAAGTGGTACAAAGCAAAAAGGTAAAAGTCTGGAGAGTATACAAAAGCTTTAAACACACAAAATAAAATCCACCCCCCCAACATTTTTCCTGTGTTTATCTTAAATTTAGTAGCTGCCAAGCTAGAATTGTAACTTTTTTTTCAATCAATTGTCTACTGCACCTTTTTTTTTTTTCCAAACGGACAGGGGAGTCTTATTGTTTTATCTTGTCATCAATTAATATTACAGTACATCCTTGGTAATACAAAATTGTACACCTTCATCAAATAAATTAGGATAAATTAAACCAATAAATTATGCAAAGTCTTCAGAACAATAGACGACAACAAAAAAATCCACAGTTGAAATTGCCTCTAGCTAAAAAATAAAATAAAAAAAAATCAAAAATTGACTTTATCAGTTCAGTTATTGTACTATCTTCAAATTAAAGGGTCTTTATTACAAAAAAAAGAGCTTAATAATGCTATTTACAACATATTGCTAAATAATATAAAGGCAGTGTTTTGTCACTTTTGTAACTATATACATATGAGTAATGGCTGGGACAATATCAGTTTAAACCTTAACCTTTGACTCTTCTGGGCAGCATTAAAACCAACCTAAAGAGGCTTTTTTTCCCCTCCTTTTTCAGTTTCTGACTTACGTTTTATATGGTAATGAGATGGTTATTGTGTTTGTCTGCTATCTTACTCGAGTGGTACAATTAATGCAGAAGGTATGGATTTTAGAGAAAAATGTAAGCTCACTGTTTCTTCTAGATTTGTTTCTACATATCCCAGTATTTGTGCATTTGGAAGGTGGCTGCTTTGGGAGAGAGGTGACTGTGGCTCAGATGAAAAGACTGAATAAAGTCATAGTGCCACCACCTTTCATACACTAAAAAGGATATTCCTAAGAAGATACAAAGGTTAAATACCAGTTTTCATCCCAGCTCTAAATATGAGCATTTTTATCTTCAGTTTATAGATGGTTTACAACCAACAGTTCTACAGAAAACAAAATTGCATTTCCTTCAACAGAACATTTAAGTGCAATACAGTAACTGCTTACTCATATAAACCAGTTACATTCCTTAAGGGGAGCTTTTTGAAAACAATGCGTATTGGAATTTTCAAACACAGAGTTGGTACCAGAAGGAAACATTTGCACTATTAACACCAATGATTGCTATATAATACACATGGCAAATATAGTTTTTGCTTTCACTTCTCATGTACAGTGCTCATTTTGGGGGTTTTGTAAACCACTTTCCATTTTTAATATATATATATATATCTTTCTGTATATATATATATGTATAATCTTTCAATGCTGCTGGTGAAAATCCTATCTTTAAAGCCACAAAATCTTCACCTTTATTTCTTAATTAATATTAACCTGTGGAAAAAAAACATTTTTCTATTAACTGACTTCATATACATAGAAAAAAATTCTGCAATTTTACAGAAACTGTATTACCCATTCCCTTGACATCTGATGAAAGAGACTTAACTTTTAAAAGTAGAGAGCTGGATTTTCAAGAATGCTTTCAACTATCTACACAGTTACTGTAGTGTTTCTTATAAATTCAACAGATGTTTTCAGAATGTAGTTATTAAAATCTTATGTCTTTATGCAAGAACAGCCGTAAGGTTGAATATTTACATTGCTTTATAAAAGTTCCCCTCGATTTTCGATGTTCACCCATATACCTGGTACAGTAACAAAGATTCTGCAAACTTAAAACACTTTAATTAAATAATACTCAGAGGCACAAAGCAAACCTCAGGAATACATGGGTGAACACTTCCTTAAATAATTACTACATTCTAACATCTTCCACGTGTTTACCATTAAATGTGAAACGTTCCCATTAAACAACCAGAGATACAGTAAGAATTAAATGTTTTGTAGTTTCAAATAGAACATTCTTCTCACAAAACATAACAAATGTCTAAAATAGGTTCTTAATCTAGATAGGAAAAAGGTAAGCTTTTCACTTCATACGCATCTTTTTTTTGTGTGTGTGTGTGTGTGTTTTTGTGTAAATATACATACATATGCCCACACATGTTGTCCTGTGTGTGTGACCACATACGTATCTGTATATGCACATATGTCACGTATGAAATATTGCTTCTATACTACTTTTCATCAGGCTAAGAAAACACAAGATTTGCACCACAGTTACAAAAAATTGGCTTCTACAAGAATTTTCAAAACTCGAATGCTGCTCAAACAATTGAGAAAAAATAATTTGCGTTATCAAACTGTTCTAAAAATTCTCTTCTTCAAAAACGTATTCTCCTGCTTTGTTTTTTTTAATTTTTTTTAATTTTTAAAAAGACACAAAATATGCATAGCTATCAACATTATGTCAAACAGCCGGGAAAAAAAAAAAGTCAGTGTTTATTGCAGCTGTAGTAATTGAAAAACAAAGTTTAAAAGATGAAAATTGTAAGCCACAGAAGGCACAAGAACAATTGTACTTGTGGGGGAAAAACTGGTATTTTGAAGGATTTTTTTTATCCTTCCGCTGGTGCATTTAAGGTCTAGGCACAGACTATAACCTCAAGTTTATATGCAGAAATAAATCTGAATTAGCAGTAAATGAATGGCAAGATGGCGTTTCTACATGGATTTCGAATTTCTTTTCCTATGTAAACCTTTCATTACAATAAAAGTAGCCTCCTGCCTTTTAGCCATTTTTAGTGAAATAATATTGAGATCATTTAAAAGAAACTGGATTGGATTCTACTTAGAATTTAGTAAAAGCTATGCCATGTATTTGTAATTTTAGGTGAATTGGGAGGCACAAAGGCAATATGGCTATAAAATGCAGAAAAATCACATAACCGAAATGATCAAATTATCATTTATTCCTTTTTCAGAACAAGGAGGTTTTTATTTTGCTTTTAAGATGAAATTTCTATTCCTAATTCCTATGCCTCATTTACTATTGAGATTATACTACTCATAAATAAATAAATAAATGCAACAACATCAAGTGTTGAGTACACAATTTCACTTATTTAGATTATGTGAATCCCATTGCTGCCAAATAATAATAATAATATTAATAATAATATAATAATAATATAATAATAATAATAATATAAAGCAACGGTAAAATCACAGGTTGAGATGGTAGCTAGTAGTATGTCCACATAGTATGATTAAAGTATGGCTTTGCTTTCTTATGTCCAAGGTAACATCGCAAAGTAATATTTTGCATCTCATGGTATGCCAATGATGAACTTACTGTATTAAAACTTGAGCATTTTATGCCACTTCTTCCCATAAATCAAAAAAAGTGCATGAACACAATTTTCATCCTTTCTTACTCAGAATTCATTGGAGTTACATCTTTATGAAGTGTAATGTTTACCAAATCATGCACACACACAGAAAAAAAAAGGAAAAATGAAATAAAGAAAACAAAATAAAATGAAATAAAATGTAAGAAAATAAAGGAAAAAAATCCTGTCTACTGTAAGGATACGTACAGTATTAGGTACTCTCAGGGAGTCTAAGATCAAGATTTGTTTTGCTTTTAATGCATAGTGAAAATGTTGGCACTTCATCCCATGCTATTGTCTGCATTGCCTATACTCCACAGATACTGCCAGTGCTTGAAAAGAATGACAGGGAGTCAGAGGATTGTGCTGTTTAATTTGAAGTCAGCAGGTTTTTAAGGCTTTCTGCTAACAATAATTGCTTTCATACATTTCTGTCTATCAGCAGTATTTGTAAATGAAGTGAAATTGCAATGATCAGGTCAGCTCTTCAGTCACATGGGTAAACTTTCACTCTCCAAAGTCAAAATGTAATTTTAAAATAAAGAAGATACCAATATCCTCAATGGTCTAAATATAATTCACGGCTAATTAGGAGCTTCCTCTAGATTTAGATTGAATTATGTAGGGGAAAATAGTATTGATGATAACAATAAATTCTTACTGCATCCGTACAAAAGACGACAAAGAAAATGACAAATACAGTGTGCCATAGCATATTCAACCTTCCCCCAAACTTCTGGAGACGATTTCTTTCTGAAAACATGAGAAAAGGAGATCCACTGAAGAAAGCATGAGAACTAGCAGCTAGCTTTCTTTCCTTCTTTCTTTCTGTCATATCATGGTGTAGCATTCAGGCAAACCCAGATCCACCAGGGACTTTACACTAGTCATAGCTCAGGTTTTGGTCACCACTAGCTCCAGCTTCAGAAGACAAGTGCAGCCACATTGCTCAAATAGATTTCTTCTTTCTCTTTCTTTTTTTTTTTTTTTTTTTAATTTTAATTTTTTTATTTTTTAAAGCTGCACTTACTGTAATTTTAAAAATCCAATTTGGCTATCTGAACCCTGCATAGCCAGGAGGACACTGTGATTTTTGTATAATGCTTGATTAGATTTTTATGAAAATATAATTTTTATTCTTCTGATTAGGAAAAGACTAATTATATTTTATAGCTATGAACAAGACTTTTTTTTCGGTTTTTTTCCTTTCATTTGCCTCAGTATTGTGAGGTGAAGACTTTTCTACTATATCTAAGATTGTTCAAAAAGTGCTTTTCAGGACAGATATCAAATATGGACAGGAAACTTTGTATGCTGGAAAGGGGATCTTAGGTGGGCAGAATAAACTAAGAAAAGAATAAATTTAGGGATTAATGCCACTTAAAATAAGACTGAGACATGGCAATATACGGTATTGAAGGTTTCATTTTTACTCTATGGAGAGTGAAATGCTTCCGCTTTAGTAAGCTGACCATATTCCAAAATTAGTGTGGTTGATACAATATTGTGCATGAATTACTGGCCTAACCCTGCAAGAACAGTATTTGATTTGTGCAAACATCCCTTACTGCAATTTAGAATAACAAGAACCTGGCATGTTGGTTACTGGTGCAGGGTATCTGTCATTTCTGTAAGGAAAACATGAAGCATAGGGTTTGCTTTTTTGGATGTCACTTCTTGGAGTGAGTACCTAAAACAGATGTATTTTTTTTGAAGTATGAAACAAAATCTAGTTATTGATTAAAAAGTATATAAATACAAATAAAAAAGCTCGAAGCTTATGAAGTGACTCCACAGAGTTCAGACCTTTAGCAGTATAAACATAATATAAACTTCATTGTCTGTAGTATTGTGCCATGACATTAGTCTCACCAAGACAAAATGCCACTTTGCAGCAAGCAATAAATCTGACAAAGCATTTTTAAACATAATGCCCTAACTTGCTAAGACAGGCTTTTACACGCTTCCAAACTCTTCTCCCTGAAAATTAACCCCGTTGATTCTTCAAATGTTAAGGGTCTCGGGCAAAAGTAAACCAAAGGCTGAAGTAAAACAACCATCCCCTTGGAACTGAACGAAAACTTATATCCAGGAGGGATCAGTCTAATTTCATATACATATATATATGTATGCCATACACATATATATGAAATTAAAATAGAGACACACATGACTTGGGCATCAGAATGGGACTGCTACTTTCATACATTCATAAATAGCTGCTGAACTCTCTACTCATGAAGAAGCTCTTGTAGGCAGTTTGGGGATTTGAAAATCTCAGGGACCTCACTGTCCAGCTTACAGATGACCTTGTATATGGCCTTCTTCCAGGAAGGATCAACATCTTTGCCTGCGATAATGGCATTGAAAAACTCCCGTAACGTGATCTGAGCCACTTCCAGGAATCTCTCTGGAACCTGCTGATACAAGGAGACAATGGCATTAATACAGTTTTCAATTTCAAGTCTCTGGTTCTTCAAAGGAAACTGAGCTAAGTTCTTTCTTTCAGAAAGGGGCTTACATAGCACCTGCATTTTCTAAATGTGGCAGCCCTCTATTCTCTTATGCAAAGCTGTTATATATAGTACTATAGCAATAACTTTTATAACATGTGTTAGAGATCTTTGTAAAGTCTACTGACAGAATGTAGGTAACAAAATGTTACTGTCTGAGTTGGGAGAGTAGGGGATTTATAGGATATAATTAGCAGGAGGGGAAACAAGCACAATTGTCTTTAAGGAAAGAAATCTCTGCTTGATATTTTACCCGTGCATTTATGGCCATGTTCCCCTCTCCATCTGAGAACTAATATGAAAGTTATGCACACACAGGAAGCCCTTTGTACCTTTGTGCTTGACTTTGGTCACAACCAGTGGTGAAAGCAGTCAAAGAAATGGGGTATCTCTGAATGTTGTTTGTAGTTTAAAACCAATCAAGCAGGAAAGCCTTCAGCTAGTGGCTTGATTCTGTGGCTGCTATGCACAAGAACCCTGTATAATAGCTTTCTCAGGAGACACTATGGCTTTTCCTTCTTTTTCAGCACACAAATCCCACCCTAACTTCTTTAAGGGTACATTGTGCTCCAAGTGGCTTCTGAGCTGGGATGCTTAAAACTCATTTGTGGTTTCTAAATGTCACTGTCACTTCACGGGTGAGTAAAACACCCAGCTAGAAGGAACGTGCCACTCTCACAAGCCCCTGAAAAATGGGTGAATGTTAAAAACCACAGTTACCTCCAAACTTTAGTAATTCATTCTAAGTAGCTGTCTCAGGCACCAGCACCACCTTCTCACCCTTTGCCTCAAATGATTCAAAAGCAATCACTCTAATGAACTGTAGGGCAGTTGCAAGGTTGAGGTAATCTCCATAAAGGTATTATTTTCCATTTTTATCACGGAAATATGTCTTCACAGCTCTAGAACTGCTAATACATGGCCGGCCAGTAGCCAGCATGCTTATAATAGCAAGTATTCCCTCACTGCTATTCTTTGTCCCCTCCGGCAAGAGGAGTTCTCCGACCTGCACTGGGAGCCACTTGAACCATTCCCGTGGCAAAGAGACACTTGGGCAGCTCTCACTGTTTTACTGAATTCATGTCACACTGCCAGATCAAGGCCAGCTCCTTATTCTCTACTTCAGGCTTTTCTTCTTGTCCCTTTAGAAGCCACTTTCAAAAAACTTGTCTGGAAATGCGTGTGATCAATCTGATATGACAGAGCTCTGGAGCCTCACCTGTCATTGTTAGGGAAACACCAGCAGTTTGATAGCCACGTTCTGCCATCAAATAAGCATGAGATCAGCTCCCCCTGACACCAGCTGATGAACTCTGCTTCCAGAAGCCCAGAGAAGTCCTCTGTCTACCTCTGAGAGTGAAATCCAGCCCCCACATGTTTTTGGGTTTTTTTCGTTCCAAAAGCATCTGTGGATATTTTTCATTCAACAGGGTGCACAGAAAGACACATCTTTACAGATGGTCTATTCCAGCAATAATTAAGAGAGAAGAAATTAACTATTATGTTTCACTTACTCCAGCTCAAAGAAATTATTTAAAACTCCCCATAACCACTCAGCTGTTCAGGTATTTGGTAACATGGCTACAGAAAATACCATGCTTTTCTCATTCTTGCATTGCTATAAAAAAATTACATGCTTTTCTGTTCACGTAGTTCAGTACTCACAAACTGTTTATCACCCTTAGTATTGCTAGGCACTAACCAAGGGGAAGGAGTTTCTGACTACATGATATTAGAAATCAGGAAAATGAGTAGATAACCAAGTTTATGGAGTAGACACCAATGTTAATTCATGAGAGCAAAACCTTTTGATTTTGGTATCCAGTCCAGAGGACCAACACTAGAAGTCTTTCTTCCCTCCCAAGCTGAGAAAGAGGCAATTACAAGCACCTATATGAGAAGCATAAAGTCTAAATGCACAAAATCCTACCTCTCTTTCCTACCTCATGGGTACACTCATGACAACTTTAAGCATGGAAATGACAACCTGGGTTTTAAGTTGGGCTTTTGCCATTCAATTTCTACCTGTTCATTTGAAAGTCTTCCAGGTACAGGATGCTGCTTTCTATGGCAGTGTGAAACCCCTGAACCTGTAGCTTCCAGCCTTCACTGTAGTGACATACATGCTTTCTTTTTAGACTAGGAGTTATATTTTAAGGTCCAACTTTATTGTACCCAAGTCACATCTGCATGGTCAGGCCTCTTTGAACCTGGTACAACAGGCTGAAGAGAGCAGCCCACTAACATAACAGTGAACAAACCCAATAATGAACAAAGCCCTGTGGGGGCTTTGAAGAGACAAAATTTTTGAGCTTTTTCTTCCATTGGAGGCTTCATCTTGTAATGTTGAGTTCCTAAGGATTGCCCCTATTCCTAAGGCATTAGAACCATTCATAGCTCTTTCCTTTTGGGATGTTATTAGCAATTTTTCACGTCAGACTGGATTACACACATTATTTTGCATGTTGTAATGTGAATTCCATTGTGATTAATCCCACAGGATGGTAAGTCAGCCAACACTTTTCCTTTCTAGAAAGAGTATCTGCAGTGGTTTTTATTGTTTGGGGTTTTTTAGATGAGAGAGAACTAGTGAAGTCCAGAGCCTGAAAATAAATATTTAAATGCATGGGTAGATATATTTTTCAGTGGGCAATTAATCAGCCAGCCATGTTAATTATGTGTCTGGGGGTGGCATTTCCCTGACCCTAAGTGATGGCAACCTATTCAGCGCATCTTTACACCTAACTGACTGAACATCTCTGAAGTAGGAACATCTGCATAAAATGCTTCAGTGACAAATAAACTCTATCTACATTGCTTTTAATAGAACCAACAATCCCTAGTATGAACCCAGGGCATTTTCTTAGCATCAGGTGGCAGCAGTCAATCAAAGAATCACACTGTGGATTCACCAGGAGGAAAGACAATGAGGTCTGGTCGGGGAGGCTAGGTGGGTCTCAGGCTGAAGCCTCCACATTAGTGTGATTTAGAAAAAAATCTCACTTTGCTGCATGCTTTGTCAATGTAACTTCACTGCCAAGGGAAAAAGTCGCAGGCCAGACTTTGGGCCAGTGTAAACCAGCAGAGCTCTGCCAGCCTCCGTGCAGTTACACTAATTTATACCTGGTACACATCAGTCCTGTACTTTCTAATGCAGTCCAACAACCTCCATGGTGCCCCTTCTTAAGCCTTAGCCATGTTATCACGTCCCCTTTGTCTATGAAAACTGGGAGGGAATTAAAGCTCTCATCTGCTCTTGTCTATTTATGCTGTTTTAACTGCTGGCATTTTCCTTGGCTTGAACAACAAACCTGAACTATTTCACTCCTGGGTTTGTATGTGCAACTATCACGCCGGACCATTTGGGTTAGTGGGGGAGTGCTTTGTTAAAAATACTCAGCACATACTACTTCTATGGAAGCAAAAGTATAGCTGCAACGGCTCAAAAGTTGCAGTCAAGTCAGACCTAACTAACTCTTCTTTCACACAGAAGTATACATAGTTGAAGAAGCTTTATAAATACTTGTTGAATTTCTTTTCAAGGGAAGTGTTACCCAAAAGGAACTAGGGATTGAGAAGGTAAGGGCACTTCCTCAGCAGGTCTAAGTCAGCATTGCCTGAGGAAAATCAGTGAAGCAACTCTGACTTGAAGCCAATAGAGAATTAGGTTTCTCTTTCTGATGGACCTTAAAAATCATCGTTGTGAAGGAGGGCACACTAAAAGTAGCTGTGTGTCTTAAATTGGTGGCCAATAAATGACCCTGCACTGTTTTTCTCATTATTAGGTTGTCTTGTATCTTCTATCTTTTATTAGTTAATTCTTTGTTTTTGTTTTTTTTTTTTTTTTGAGTTGTGTAGCAAAGACTTTTTCTCCCTTTTCTCCCATTCCTCTCATCTCCTCCCCTTCCCGAGCCCTCCTCCTCTTCCCAGTTGCTTTACCTTCAAGGATGATTTGTTTTATTAAACTGACTGTCCCCAGCCTCTGCAGTACATAATAAAAGCCTGACATAGCAGCCTGCCTGCCTTCTGTGTCCTGCAGATACTCATCATAAGTGTCAGGACATACCAAGGTTAGCGGTCACTGGAAGTGCGCTCGCTGGCTCAAGCCTTGCCAAACATGCTTGGCAGCTGAATGAATGTCACAGAGAATAGAAGGGGAATTACAAAGGTTAGAAAGAAGACAGTCTCTCCCTCTCTCTCTCTCTCTTTTTTTTTTTTCCTGGAGATATATAAGCTGATTTTTCACACTTCTGAAATAAACATCAGCTCATTCACAGTTCTTTTCCAGCACTTAAATCTCTCCCATTGTCGAGCAAACCTTTAATTTCTACCCAAGCATTATTTCTTCATTAGCAAAATAAGATGCTTAAATTGTCTCTTAATAGAAAAGGGGAAAACAACCAAAACCAAATGACAGAACAAATCACCAGTCTGCTCTAAGATTTATATGTGCATTTCATGTTGTTAATCCTATTAAGGGTGGGCTTCTTTACAGTTAATCTTTAAAACTTTCAAAAATTCTTGCTCAAGTAGTAAATCTAGATGATAGGAAAAGCAATACAGATGTAAAGATCACAGAATTGTGAAAGTCAAGTTAAAACCGATATTCCAGAGAATTGTGTTTTGTTTTTTTACTATAAAAGGGCAATAAAATGCTGACTGTAAGAAGACAATGTCAAGGAGAAAAGGGTATTGGTATTTTGGATACTCTTGACTGCTCGCCTTGGAGAGAGAGTTATTCTTGTCACAAACCCTTTTGTCTGCATCTGCTGACTGCTTGCCTGTAGCCAGCAGCATACTTTAACTGTTTTGTCACCTCCTAACATCACATGCATCAGCTGTTGTGCTTTTGTTACGGGTATTGTAGAGCTAATCCACTGTGGCTGTTCTACTGTGCAGTAAATAAAACAGAAACTGCTTCTCAGACAATTCTGCATGAATATTTCAGATGGCTTTTACAACTCTGATTCACAAAATAAAATACACCCCCCCTCAAACTAGACTCAGATGCCTCAAAGCTAATTGCATGCAATGACCTCAGGCATCAGAAACAACTGTTTTAGTTGGATAAATGAATAACAGACCTTTCTAAAGTTATTCTTTAAAAATACTAAACATACCTCTTTCCTTGCAATTTTACCTGAACGTTAATTTTTTCTCTTAAGAAGACTTCAGATTTTTGGCAGAGACAATTTTGAAACATTTTGTAAAAAAAAAAAAATGCTTAAAACATCTTTGAAATATTTTCTTGAATAAGTGCAAGAGTCTGGGAAGCTAGTTTATTTTTACTTGAGCATCAAGTATTTTTGACCATAGAAATCATTTCACAAAGTTCCCAAACTTCTCCCTCCAGCTTTCCCAGAACAGGGAATAAAATATTTACTCAGGAGTTCATTTTCTGAGGCCGATTGCTAAACTGTCCTAAGGCAGGGTGGCTTTGAGCATGTCCACAGGGGCAAGGGTAGCAAAGCCCAGCATGAGGTCTGGAGCAGAAAAGATACCCTAGGAAAGGAGACAAACAGGTGAAGTACTTCACCGAGCATTCATTCACCCTTGTGCACACATGATTCCTCTAAACAAACTCTCCTATCCCTGCTGTTTGTTAAGTAAATATTGATCAAGGAGAGACATATCTCCTGACAGCAGTAGCACAAGCTGGGGGCTTGTACTGCAGACAGAGTGGACTTAAATGGATAAACTCAGATGCTTTAGGAAGGCCACACAGAGATTACTAGATAAAGAGGCAAGAAGTGAGAGCTGGCTGTCCTTTCCCCTCTGCAGGGAGTTGGGACTTGGTTACACAGACCCTCCATGATAGAAAGAAAAGTCATCTGCTCTCAGACACACAGTCTTACAAAGCAAGATGCCCACATCTTAGGTGCTCGAATGACTTCTATTTTTCTCTCTTGCCAGCTGACACATTAATATTGCATGCAATAACTGGGGAGTTTAAGGCCCTCTCCTTGAGCACATGTGGGAGGCTACCAAGGGTCAGCTTCTCAGCAGCGTAAATTTTCACCACCCCACTGGTTTCAACAGAGAGTTTACGTTGCCTGTGGATTGTCCACCTCTGGTTGTGCTGGACTGGGGGACAGACACATTATCCTCAGGAGCACATTTTTTCTACTCATATTCCAAGTGAGCGATTCACTCTAATGTCTGTGGGATAAAAAGCATACTCTTACACATGTAAGGGTGCCCAGTTTAGGCCCATAAGCAAAGAGTGAAAGTTTATTGGAATGATGTATGCAGAAAGCAGTAGCAAAATTGTCAAGCCATTGGTGGCTGTGATTTCTTGTAAAATTTCTGCAGCATGTAACTGCAACCTCATCTTAGAAACTGCCAGGTTTGGGTGGACATATGTAATGCAAATGATTCTTGGAGGAGATTTGAAAGCAGTCCTCAGAGACTGGATCACAAGCCTCCAACCCAGGAGCAAGGCAACCATAAAGCTATTCACCTTGTCTAGGGGGACAAAGGGAAAGGATCACATGGTAATTTTCAGTCCGGGGTCCCATGTTTAGAAGTACCAAGACCAACGCAATCGTTCTAATATTGTAACAGCGTCAGACAACTGCTTGGCTGTAGCACACAAATCTGAAGATCCTTCAGACAGGGACAGCTGGGCTAAGCTCGAAACCTTTTCTCATACGATGTCTAATCTGTGTTAAACTTCAGCTCCATTTCTACCATCAGGCTGGCCAGAGCGTACCTACAGACTTTGCCTGTGGTATTGTGCTGCAGTCTGATAGTGTGTTGTATTACTAATGTTCCAAGAGTAAACACACTTGTAGGAAACAGCTATAGTTCAAGGCTGTGCTTTAAAAAAATAAATGTTTCATCAGTCTTAGCAAAGGAACAAATGGCAGTAACACTCTGTATCATATTTTACAAAGCTTCAAAAGAACAATGTCCCGTTGAGTGAAATTCAGTAGCATTCTGTAAACATTAATTTAAGGAAATCAATAGGCTCTGTGAGCTAAAGCCATATTGCAAGATAAACTGGCTGGAGTGCTACTTTGTCAAACAGATTTTAGTTTTCTCGGCTAGATAAAGACAGTTTCAAAATGGGGTAACGTGTTGCAACCAAGGTTTGAAAACTATGTGGCCTTCAAACAGTCTGCTTGTTCCTACTACAAAGCTGGATAAACATACTTTAAAAATGATAAGATTGGACCAGGATTGATTTTACTTTCAAATTTTATATAAAGTAGAATTCTTGGTGCGTGTGAGTTTGGATTTTTTTTGATCCTAACCATGAACAGAAATAAAGAAATGCAGCATAGACAGCTCAAGATGTTTTTTCCAATTTTTCCAATTGCAGGACATTATGTATTTTAAAAGTCTTTATTCATGTTGACCTGATGGGCAACAAGTCACCTTGCCAAATAGGAAAGTCAAAATCTCTCATGGGCTTAGGATCAGAGGTCTTTGGCTGGTGAAGGCTGCTCACATTGTAGGGCACAAGGTCGTGGTGATGGGAGTAACCAGGTTGGAGGGGATGAGAGGGGCAAGGCCAGATCACTCTTCTTGCTAGATGATCTAGACAGTGGCTATGCAGAGGAAATCTGTGGGGAACTCAAGGCTGAGGCATAAACAGCACCTATTAGACAGGTGCTGGGGAACCTCTCCAGGAGGTTCCCCACTACTGGGGAAGCAGTCTCGCCATGGGTAGCTCCAGATCAGACAGCTTTAGTGCATGTGCACGGAGATCCACACCAACACAGCTACAGAGACAGCAGAAGACATGCAGGAGAAACGCTTTTGCCAAAAAAACCTCATACAAAGCACAAACTAGATTGGCACAGCACCCCTCACTCCCAAAGCCAGGGTAAGGTGAGCTTTGGGGGCAGAAAGAAGCCTTCTTAAAGGAGGTGATTGAGAAACTCCACTTGTGTCACCCCCACATAGCCCTGAGCCTCTTCTTACTTGAGGAAGATTTAAGCCTGTGGGTTTTGGGGGAAAGTTGGCCCCTAAATGCACATTCCCATATCCACAGTCTATGTCCTATAGGAAACCTATCAAGGACAAGCCCTTTTGCATCCCTCCCTAGCAGTAAGACATCACACTATCTCTGGAGCCACTTCTCTGAGGGCTCAGAGAGGCTGATGACGCTCAGACCAGCCCCTCCCTTGAATGCACTCTGCCAATCCAGGGACCCCCTGCTTTAAGAAGGAGATTCCAGGCAGCTCACCTATCCACCTGGCCTCCTGCAGAGCAGAGACTTGTGCAGTTGGGAGCTGCAGGCACAGATCTGGTGCCTTTTCCAGGCTAATGCTGCCCTGAGCAGCACTGCCCCACCATCAGCTTTCCTAGGCTTCCAAGGGCAGCATCTGCAACCCCTTGGTGGTGTCCTGGCTCCTTCCACATTCATCCAGACTGTTCCTTTCCCTCTCACACATTCCCTGCTCCCCAAGTGCAGTGAGCTGCTGTGCAGGACCATCTTAGCACTGTGGGCTGGTGTAGCAGCATATCAAGCAGGAGGCTTTGGCTTCTACACAGGAATTGGAAGCAGGTTTTGGAGTAAGTTGCTACACTTTTTGGCGCGAAAGCCACGGCAGCATATGGCCCAATGTTCTCAGTTTAAGTCTGACACTTAACATTATTTAACAGTTTCTGTGTTAGGTGCTTTATAAGGTAAAGGAAATTAACAATTTTCAGCTAATTAGATCACTCAATTGGCTGAACATCCTGGACACCTCTTAGAAAAAAACAGGTTGGCTCAGGCAATGGAAAGGCTAATGCCTCTTCCATTATCACTTATGAGGAGAGGGAAATAGTTGGAAAGGATGCTTTTATTTTAAAAACACAAATGAAAAATACCTCAACTACTGGATGCTCTAGCAAACATACTCTTTTCCCAACCAGCACCTTTCTAGAATGCAAGGTGTCTTTTTGCCCACCTCTCTATGTGTCCCAATCCCCCAGGCTACAGCAGCAGCTCTCTGGTGCCACCACAGTCTTAATTTTTTGCCTTCAAGCTTCCTGTCACAACTCCTGCTTTACAAATCTCTTAAGAAATAGATTTTTTTGGAAAGAGAAGAAAATGGACAAGAAACTGGGTGGCTGTTCATTAAAGTCTGTTCTCTCACTGTGCCACACAAAAAGAAGGCCACTCTTTTGGGACAGCACAAATACTGGGAAAGGAAAAGCATTTTGAATAAGTCTGGCTCAAAAGATAAAAATTAGGCAAACATCAGAGGTTGCTTATTGCATTTACTGTTGCAGTAGTTATTTTACTCTTTTAAAAAAGCTGGAAAATTATTTAAAGGTATATTTTAAAAGCGTTTGTTTAAAATAAAGCTGAGATCCCCTATCCCATGAGGAGAGTTTGGGGCACTAACAGTCTACTGCTGGCTTACTGTTATCTCTTCCACCAAGCTCACAAAGAGGAGAGAGAATGGCCATGGCTCTTACAAGGAAAAAACCTGACAGTGGGGCTGCTGAGATGCCTGATAATATCGGGGAAGTGAAAGTGGTAGTGCAGTGAAAATGGATACTGCATGATACATTAGATTTAATCACTTGCATTTCAATTAAGCTTTTCCACAAATAAAGACTGGGAAGCACTCTGCAGGCTCCCCGCGCGGCTGGAGCGCCGAGCGCCGCTGGTGGCTGAGCACAAACAGCGCTGCCACAGCTCGCTGGGGCTCACAGCCCTGCTGCTCCCGGGGTGCTCCCTGGTGGGACCCCTCTTCCCATCTCCCCGTCCTGCCCCACGCACAGCACTGCACCCTGTGGGATCCCTGTGCCGGAACTGCTGCGCCCACGGAGCAGGGATGAGCCATTCCGTCACGGAAACAGAGCCGCTCTGGCACGCAAACACCACGGCTCTAACAAACACAAAACTTGGTGAGACTCGGGACTAGAGTGGGATAAGACAAAATAACAAGAACTTAGCATTTCCAATTTGTTTAGACTTCTTGCACCTTGGATTTCATTCCTCTCTTTCTCCATCCTCAAAAATCACCAACAGTATTTTACTGGGAAGATTAGTAAATTCCCTCTTCTGCAATACTGATGAATTAGAACTGCATGAGATGTAGAGGCTTCTAATGGAAACTCTGATTGCCCTTAACTTGCTGCATTGCCAGCGGCAGTGCCACAGAATGGAAAAATCACTAAGGCTCCTACAGCTTATGCTAGCTGGGCATTTAGTGTGTGTTGGGAAATGTAAGAAAGAACCACTGGAGGGGTTACTGTCACACCCCAGAAGCTGTCTCATACAAAACACTGAAGGAGAAATAAAACTCTCACACACAAGAATAGTCTAACTTTAACTCAGTCCATTGTGGTGAAATGCAATCTGCTACAAGAGGCTGCCTACAATGCTAAGCAGCTTACTATGTACCCTGCTGCCAAATTCTGGCAGGTACCACATACAGGCGCCCACAAAAAACCTGTCCAGAAAAGGGAGTACAGGGATGACCACCCAATTCTAGCTCAGCAGAGAGGTTACTGCATATTTTCCTGGACACATCAGTCAGATGGGAATGTGATGTGTTACTCAGAAGAACCAGGAGGTGCAGCCTGGACCAAGATGAGCAGGTTATGTCTTGCACCAGCAGCAAGTACTCTGCTTTCATGGTATATCTCCATGTGTGAAAGATCCAAGCACACAGAAACTGCTGGTTAGACCATGGCTACAGAGGTAAAGTGACTCACAGAACTTATACTTTGCAAAGATTTTTTTTATGTTCCATAGAATTTGGCTCCATAGGTGAACCACTAACAGTATAGTAGAAGTGATAATTAAAATGATTATGTGTCTAGAATACATCATATATATATATATATATATATATAAATATATATATATATAAATGTTGCAACAGTATAGTAACATCTATAATTGGTGGTGCAAGAGCCACACTCTTCCCATCTCTGTGCATAGCAATCACCTTTGTCTTCTGTGTCTGGCCCTGAAAAGTTCCAACTGTGCCCTCTCCCTCCTCGGTTTGCATAGGTTAGGCTGGGGGGAGTGAGGAGGGAGGTAGGGGAGAAGGATGGGAAGCAGGTGGTGTTTAATCAGTCTGGCAGGGAAGCAAGCTGTCACCAGGGTCCTTTTGGGGGTGTCATGAAGGTGGCAAGCATGCCCTCTGGCAAGAGGGTACCTCCTTTCCTCTTTCCAGTGGCAGAGGGTAGGGGCAAGGGAAGGAAATTGTGCACAGTTATGGGTGAGGGGTGTTGTAAATAAAGCTGTCTCCACCAGCTTAGGCTCCCACTGAACAATTCTGAAAAATCTCCCAGTGCAAATATACTTTTATTAGCATCCAGAGCCCATCATGATGGGATAAACTGCTCCATCTATGCCATCCTGAGCCATGCAGCTGGCCAAACTGGGCTACAAACACCCTGTTACAAGTTCCAGTGCAGGACCTGCTAGGCACCAGTGAGGCTCACAAGCCCGTGAGGCCAGAAGACAAAGTCTTACATCGTTATGGACTGAGCTCCCTGTCGTTTGACTCCCCTTTATCCCTTGCGGAAGGAAGTGGTGCGACTCCAGACAGCAGTGGATGAGATAACCCCGGGGCTGGGCCTCATCTGATGGAGCCAGCCCTCTCTGCAATTGTCAGAGATAAGCTGCTCCAGCTCCTGCTCCCCCCGCCCTGCTGAACATTGATATTTGCCACTTAAAGACTTTCATGTGCAATGTTTATTTCCCCCTCTCTCCTCTAAAAACTTTCTGAAGTTGCAGACTGCCGCATTAAATGCATTTATATGTCTATGCCACAGTTCCACCTAAGACTCAATTGCAGCAGTCTGTGTGCTTAGCAACAGAGATCATGCCACCCTGGTTTGCCGCTCTCTACAAAGCCTCTCCACTAACTAGAGAAACAAGTTCAAGGCCACCTCTTCGAGCACTCTGGACCACCAGCTGGACAGGGCTTCTTCTGACAGCACATTTCCACCAGAGCCTTGAAACAGCACCCCCACGGAGGGCACACAAAACGAGTCAGAGCCCGCCCGTGTACCTTCCCCCTCTGCAGATAAGAAAGCTGAACCTTGCCCCTTCCAGATCTAAAGGGAGAAATCATCTCCAAAACAGATTACCTTCGGCCAGCCCTTCTGGCTGTCCTTCTATCTCTCACCCACCCACACTTACCTAGCAGGAGGACTCTCTGTGCACACAAAATTCAGCTATACTCTAGTGCTGCAAGTGATAGCTATGTGTAAGTAAGGGATCCAGTGCTCTGAAAACTGCCTCCTTCTTGGACTGAATGGTATTTCTTCACTTTTGTGCTATTAATGTTACAACTGCTACAAACCGTGTCTCCTTCTGCTCCCGGGTTGGCTTTGTCTCACGCAGGTGAAGGACCTAGAGTCCTCATGGATCCGTGCAATATCCTGCTGCCACTTCCTCACAGCCTCAATATTTGCCCTTACAGATTTAGGTATGTTTGAGAGCAGTGTCCCCATTGCGCTCCTCAGCAATGCTGCAAGGTCTGCCTGCAAGCAGACCTGCGCTGCCACCGCTCTCTCAGGCCGGGGATATCTGCTCTGAGAAAGGGCAGGACCCCAGAAAGCTGGCCCAGAAACCAGCACGGGTCACGGCGCTGCTAAACCTCTCCCACGGTTTCCAGAGTATTTTGACAGTTTGCTAATTGACATCATGAGAGCCTGACTCTCGTCCATTTTAAAACACATTGCATATATCGAGGAAACAGTGTTCTGCGGGAAGGTGACTTATCCAAAGTCTATAGGATGGGCAATCCTATCTGTAAGACTTCTGTTAAAGTCAGTCACACAGCCCTGACCCTGCACTGTGAGACAGGATCGGCTGGCACCTCCTCTTTTGGCAAGTGTGCCTCACAAAAATAAAAACAACAATCCCCTCCACGCCACATTCATGAACATGATGGCTCTGTGAATCCAAATCCAGTGCTGCATTTAACGTTTAGTTAAAAAAAATTAAACGAAAGTTTTCTCCAATTAACATTTAAAATATATTCACACACTTGACTGTAGAGTAACACAACAAAAGACAGCTCTTCAGCTGGCATATATTAATTAGCTGCAATGATTGCTGGAGGTGATTTACACCAGACACTGAGAATCCAGCCCAGAATTTAGTTCAGCGTCATGAAGAAAAAGCATGGAGTGAGTGGGAAACAGAGAAAAAAAATCTTACAAAGCTAGTAAGCTAACCCACTCTTTCACATCTCTCTGGTATGACATTTATATAGAACAGCTTAGATAAAGTTTAGAAGACCAAATATTTCCCTCAATTTTCACATTAAAAAATGTTCTGTGACCTTCTAATGTGACACATTTTAGCGGGATGCAAGAAATTTCAGTTGATCAGGTCTCATGAACAGCCTCCACCTTCACTAGTCAGTGCTGCTTCTCCAAAAGTTCTGAGTGAGAAATTTAGCTATGTTGTCTAAAAGAAATGAAGAAAGTCTGGAAAAAAACACGTGCAACTTGCATGTTACCCATTACCACAACTAGGATTTATAAAATGGTAAGAGTTATAATTGATTTATTTTCCTTTTTCTTTTTTTCTTTTTTTTTTTTTTTAACACCAGGTTTTAAAATTGCCTAACAAATTCCTGCTAGATACAGAATGAAAGAAAAATCATTTCATCTCATAAGGGATAAGACTCTAAGAGAGTGAGGGATGATATGGGTTAAAATTCACCTTGCTTCTCACTCCTCATCCACGATGGGATTTTGGAGAATGACGGACATCTGGAAATCAGTTTTACACAGAAAAATAGAAAACAGGGAAGAACTAGGAAGATGAATAAAGGCTCATCACAGACACAAAAGACCAGAGGAAAAAGAAGCTTGGATTTGGGTATTCTTGTCTGGCAAGGAGGCAGGCAGTAAGGCTAATGAAGCATTTGCGATATGGGACGTATGCCAGCGTAACAAAGAAGATGTGCATCAGCTCTGCAGATGTGCCAAAGCCCCCAGAGCAAAATAATGACATAATCACCATCAGTGTCACAGACCAGACTGTACACAAGGTGACATGGGAGAGAATAAATAAGGGTCTTTAGAGGCCTGTAGTACACACACGGGAAGGAATAGCCATTCCTCACAACTGCCACAAGAGAGTGGCGAGATGTTGGGTATAATGTGTGCAGCTAGCAAAAGAAATCTTGAATTGTGCAAGGCTAACACACTATAAATTGGTGCTTTTCTCGATCTCCAGTTGACGTTTCAATTCCCAGTACCCCTTGTTGAATGCAAAATGAAATGGCACTAGGAGTCAGAAGAGTTTGCCAAGTTCTGTTTTGTTTCGTTTCTGTTAGTTCCTTTTCTTTTTCCTTTTTTGTGGGGGGGGGGGTGAAGGGGAATGTGTTTTTTGTTTTGTTTGAGAAGAGGAGGAGGCAATAAAGATGAGTATGAGTAAATAAATGTTAATGAAACAAAACAAAAAAAACCAAATACCCCCCAAAAAACCCAGAGCACATCATCACTACATGCACACATGCACACAGGAACAGAAACCCAACACCATTCAGCTGGAACAATCCTAGGATTCCCTCAAAGCAAAGCTAGAAACAAATGAGGATGGGGTTTGATTTGTTGGTTTGTTTTTTTTTTTCAGGGAAAGAGCAGTGAGGATTTTGCCTTCTGGTTTACAACTATCCCTGAACTAAACCAGAAAAAGCTTCACTAAAATAATTTTCCGTGCTAAAAGACAAGGTTACTATTTTATTGATCAGTAATAAAACACCGCTTAGGGTAATTTAGTACTTAACATGTTATTTGCGGTGGGGAGTAATCTGAAAAGCTCTTAGTAGCCTTAAATCATTTCACAACAGTTCTTCCTGCATAAAAGCAAGTGTTTGCCTCCGTACAACTGTGTGATTTTGTGGTATATATATATATTTTTTTTACAGAAATTTGTCAATTTTTAAAAGGAACATCTGTTTGATAAAGTAGAACAACGCTGCTAATAACCCACAGGCCGAAGTGGGCAAACTGAGAAAGAGCAGGAGATAGGCTGAAGGTGCCAACAGGACTCTTGCAGAAGGAACATTCAAGTACGTAATTGTTTGCAGGATCTGGACCTACAAGAGGAGCTCAGAAGAACAAAGCACTTGGCTTCACCAATGTCCCTTTTCATTGCTTCTAATGAAAGATTCATAAGAATAACTTTAATTTTTTATGATCTTTTTTTGCATTACTGTATTAGCTGCATCTACTTTGTATGCAATTTCTTCTTAAATACAGAAAACCTGTTTCAAAATGCCAGACATAATAACTTAATCAGTACAATAATTGATCTTGATTGTTGTGCAGTCCTTCTTAACAGTCAGGAAGTGAGATGGAGCCCAGAAAATGTTTTATATGATTATTTCTTCCCATTGCAAAGTGATGTATTTGTGAAGAATGCATAGGTGAAGGTCCATAGTGGAGGTTTTTTTTTTTAGTGTTTTTTTTTAGTGGGTTTTTTGGTTTTGTTTTTTTGGTTTGTTTGGTTTTTTTTTTGAGAAGAAAAATTACCCCCCCCTAATTTGCTAGTTAAACTGTTCAGTGGGAGAATGATTGTATTTGTCCTTTTTGGCTTCACCCAATTAATTGGAGCAGTAACATAGCGATTGTTAATAAACAGCTCTAATTTGACTGTACTTCTTGCCTATCTCTAACGCCACCATATCTTTGTTTAGCATATCATCAGGGAAAACAAGGAAGCATGTATATAATTTTGTTCTGGTGTATATGAAGTTTAATAATTATGCCACAGTGGATTCTAAATTAATCACAGAAGGCGCAACAATATTAATAATCTGTTTAGCAAACTCCAGTGTCTTTGCACTTTGATGTTAGGAGCAGAGACAGTATGAACTATGGCAGTTTTTAAAATTGGGTGAGTGTTTGTTTCTTTTTCAGCTTATATCAATGTTTTCTTTTATGCTTTTTCTACTGTGCACCTTGTTTCCCTCTAAGAAAAAAACCAACAAACCACAAACCAAAACCACAGAACAACTCAACAAACAAGCCTGTGCTTATTTGGGTGTGCTTGGATCAAAGCTGACAGATCGAATTTTTCATTTATTTAACGAAGTTTCATTTCAGCCATTCCTCATAATTACAGCAGTGTTTTAATTTTTTTCCTTCCCTTGAATAGGAGAGAAGGGGTTCTGAGAAAGTTTTTAATTAGCTAAATAGGTCTGTGTAATCTAGATGAAATAAACACGCCCGTTTGAAAGGGCTGTTAGAACTTTTCCAGCCATTTAATCCATAGATGGCTGAACACAATGATACCTTCCACAGAAAGCTACAGCCACCACCAGCAGCTGTTAGAAGAGAGCTTGCTCCCTGCTCCTATTGATAACCCTTTGTGGAATGAAGAAAAAGAGCTGAGGGAAGGAGAACTGAATGTCAGACAATAGACATCGCTACACACACTGTCTCTGAACTTTCCTCATCTCTGAAGGACAATTAATTATGAAGGCCTTTGGGGTAGGTCGAAGCAAGGGAAAACCTACTGCTGGCCCAGCACTCCAGCCGCTATCTCTGTGTTTGTTAAATGGTTGTGCCTGTTGGGGAACCAGAGTAGCAGCCACCAAAATAGCCAATAGATCATTTAGGAAAAAAGAGCAAAAGATTTTTTTTATGTGTGTCTGTCCTTGTATAATTCTATTCTCACTGTGAAATCATCCATACACAAAACACAAGGACAATTTTTTTTTTTTTTTAGAAGAACCACAGGGTAGGTTACAGTCAGAAACGGCCTCTCAGTGGTGTGTTAAAAAGGATGGTCTTTTCACCAAATCATTTCACAGAGGCAAAACAGACAAACACAAAGAGTTGAGACTTTTTCTCCTACATTAAATAGAGTAACTGATAAGGTCAGACATATGATACCTAAAGACATGAATCTGTGAACTCTTGAAGTCAAAGGACTTCTCTGTGCAAAGGAACAATCTTTCAAAGGAAATAGATCATAGAACTCCACTGAATCCCCTTTAAACTTTATGAAGCAGGAGGAGAAAAAGCTCTAAGTAGGGAAGCTTGACAGAAGAGCCTTGAACTATTTTCTGAAGGAAAGATGAGACCCTCCCTAGGCTGCCACAAAACATCTTTTTTTTTCTAAAGGCTCTTCTGAACTTTGATATGTGCCAAGACACCGCTATTGAAAGCTGTATAATTATGTGCTATAGCCACTGTAGAAAATGCTTTGTTCACCACAACAAAGAACAATAAGCAAAGTAAAGTGACATTACACTGTATCTTTTTCTTTAAGAATGTTGAGAAAGGTCACGGTACGTTATAACTAATAAAGCTGTTGAGTAAGGAAGTTTAAAGTTGGGCTTGCTGTGCTTAAATGCAACCCAATGACAAAAAGGCAAAGGGAACTAAAATTGTAATGACATTAAAAAATAGATCATATATCAACATGCCAACTTCATTATACAAACACCTTGATTCCAAAGGACACAAACAGCAGACCAGGGTGTAGTGCTGCAATAGCATTCCTCTTGCAACTCTCCCCCTAATAGCTTCCAACTACGGTCTGCAGTTCAACTAACTGCAAAAACTGATTAATAAGCATTAATTGATACATGCAACGCACGGACCTTCTGTTGCAAGCCGTGGATTTTGTTACTTGATTAAAAACCAGGTTCATGTCCTGTTTCAAGGAAAGCTCTGCTGTTTCACAAGGGAGCCTCTTCAAAATTAGAAAGGAAAAAAAAAAAAAGAAAAGGAAAAAGGCCAGAGGGCATCAATTAAGTTTCCTGAAACCAAGATTTTTAAGTGAAAAAGAAATACCATCTGGCCACCTATGTTTCAGTTTTCCTTCAGAGGAGTCGGGACAGCTACATTTGTTATTCTCAAATTGCCAGAGCAGCTTTACTCCCCTTGCTGCAGACCAGCAGACAGCAGCCTCCCGACTCTGTCTTTAAGAATGCTGAACGATGTTGAAACACTACAACAATAAAGCCCTTGAAGGAGGAAGTATACAGCTGAGGGAGAAATGTGAGGAGCGGAATACTGAAACAAACAACTGTCCCGTTGGGCTGTGCTCACTCTGGTACCACCAGAAGCGTGGAGACTGCCACAGCAGGGCAGTTTGCATGGATAGAGCAACCTTCAGGATGAAAGTTAGCAGGTTACAGACTTGATTTTCACTTCTCTTGAGGCCACTTTGCACTGCTACGGAGTATTAGGGTGGTTATAAACTGTACTTTACAGTGCCTATGTGCTGCAAAACCACTCAAAAGTGGCCTTAGTTTAAATGAGAATCAGGTTTAAGGACTTTAATTCTCCTTTTGATGAACACCAATTCAGTTCAAGATGAATCCTGTAGATGAAACTGGGGAAGGATAGAGGTTCCTGAAATAAACATGAGTGGACAGCATTTTTATAATTTAGGATGGCTTAATTTTTGGATGCAGTGCTGGGCACACTTCATTTTCAGGGAATGGACTGTTGAGGACCTCCTGACAAAGTGACTCTTATTGAGCATCCCAAAATGAAATTGACCTGAAATCATCATCGCTTCTGAAAATGTTGGCAGCCTGAGTTCCTCTCAAGGGCTTGTAGGCCGCTTACGTGACTAGGTTATTGCTTAGATTTTATAGGTGGTGTTATTTGACTTGTTTTACATCATCCCATTGATTTTTATGGGACTAACTCAGAGCGCCTTAAGTTAAACATTCTGCTAAGACCTGAGTACGACTGGTCTTAATTAGGTTTTTCCCACTAGAATGTTTTTCCCCTGCGTAAAGTAGGGCAAACTCCTTAAAAACGGTTTTCTCCCCCGTGGAAACGACAAGTGCCGTAACTAGCGCTGTGAAACGAGGCAATCCTCGCGCCGAGCCCCGCCGTACCAAAACTGCAGACAGCGTGTTTGTGCAAATAACGCAGCTTGGCAGGCACCTCACTATTGTGATCCATCTCAATAACTACATCTGCAAAACCGGGCAAGTTCCCGTGAAGCAGCGAGCGGCTGAGCTCAGGAAGGTGGAGCACGACCTCCCCACCTCACGCAGGAGCAGGCAGGGGGGCACAGGGCGGAGCTGCCACCACACAGACACCGTGACACTTCAGGACTAAGGCTGAGTTGTTAAATGCCCACTAGGAAAAGGAATGGGCACTGTGCAGAGAGGTATTAATACGTGGAGAACTGCTAAAAAATGCCAGGGAACAAGGGTGATGGAGAAGGAGTGGGAGACAAAGCAAGGCTAAAATTCAGGTATTGTCCTCAGGCCAGTTTCCTTTGGTTGTTTTAAGTACATAAATGGGAAAATAAATCCTCCGTTTATGTTTTTTTAAACTAATGTTAAACAAATCTTTGTTTCAACTCATGTTTTTCAACCATATTTCTATTTCAACACAAAGCATGGTATGCCCCTGATTTTCAATCATCCTGCCAGAGTCACAACTGTGAGCTCTGATGACCTGTGTTAGGGCAGATTCTGAGAAAGGGTTAAAAAATTATTTAATTTTTATTTTCCTTTCTTTTTCCTTTAATATATAGCAACAATATCTGACTTTAATTATTGCAGCTGGCATTCAAATCCTATGGCAACACCACAGATGAGACAGATATCAAGTGGCACAGCAAGCTGTCCTCTCTTTCTGACCAACCTGAGCTGAGACACTGACATTTGTGGCTTTCATTCACCAGGACAGCCCATCTTCTTCCTCCCCAGAGGAATGGCCCCAGAATGAAGAACATCCCCCTTCCACAAAAAAAAAGTATCCAAAACTGGTTTTGCTTTTCTTTTTCCCTTTCAAAACTCAGTCCCTAATTGCTCTGTTCAGCTCAGCGCATATTTCTCTAGCTAGCCCTACTTCAAGAGAGAAAAATGTGGAACTGGCTACACATGTGTACACACAAAACACAGGCAAAGGTGCACTGCATGGGAGGAGGCCTTGGATCTGTCTCTGGCTCACAGCCACAAGGGTACAATGGCAAAGCTAAAAACGATAGGACATGTGGTTTGTTAAACATCTTATTTGACTTTGCTACAAGCTGTCAGTAGCAATGCCCACGGAAAGGAACACAGTATCGCAAATTCTTGGACAAATCAATGGCACAGCCTGATATGGACCAAACACACGTTGTAACTTTAGAATTTTTTTTCCTAATAGTCAGTTTAGGCCTATATGCATGAAGTATATGCCTGAATGTGACCCAAGAACAGATAAACGGAAGGGTTTAGGAATGATAGCGTAGGTAATTTAAGAGAAATAACATATCAGACTAATCAGAAGATCAGCAAAGCATCATTGAAGTATGAGAGGAAGGAACTTTGATGATGCTAAATATGGCAAATGCTCGGTTTGCTAAATCCTTTTGGATCCAATTTCAACATTACAGTACTTGTCATTTTTGCTTTCCAGCTTGTGGGGGAGGGGATGGGCATTTATCAGGGAAAGTTACATTGTCTACATTAAACACTGCACCACACAGCTTAATGTTCTCATAACTGCTGGATCCTCAGCAAAACCAAGACCTGAACTCTAGGAAATTCTCATTATAGTAGATAACACAAGGAAGTCTAAACGAATGAATTTGCAATCATCATTTATAATATCTCTTTCCCTCAAGGATGGAGGAAAACAAACCAAGGGGCTCCTTTCCAACCCGCTGCAGGACCCTTGGCTGAGGAGACTGCAATCACTTGCAGTACTAAACATATAAGATTTATGTTTTCTTATCTGCTTGAAAACACATATACACTCCCCACAATTCTTCACTGGAGTAATCCACTTAAATTAACACTGGCACTAACACTTTGAAAATGAGTAATAAGTGTCTGAAATCATCAAGATTATGAGAACTTTTGAGCACAAGGAACATTTCAACCTATGTACTATGAACAGAAAAATGTTAGTAAGAAAAAAACTTGAGGGAATCTAAGCACAAGGAAAAAGTTGGTCACACTTATCTGCTTGTGTATTTCCTTTTCTGATCCTGTAGTCAGTGACTGTGGCTTGGCATCAGGGCAGACCTACATCCCGGGGGTGGGAGTCTCCTGTCTTGTGCCTGCTTGAGTTCCTAACAGGGCCAGAGTCCTTGGGAGTGTCTGGGGGGTCATGGCACACCAAAAACAGTCTAGAAGTTGCCATCATCCACCATGAATGGCAAAACCTTTGAGGAACATGCTCTTCCCCCTCTTCCTTCATCTGCCCCTTACACTCAACCATCTTTCCAGAAAACCCTGCCAGCCCAGAAGAGGGGGAAACAACCAAGAAAGACAAAAAAGTCTTTGCTTAGACTTTTTGCATCATCTGAACTTATATGCTATGAGAACAAGTCCTGCTAAAAATCCATCAGAAGGATTTTAGGCAGGAAATCACCCTCCTCATGCTGACAAATGTCACTTTTGCTACAGGAGGGAAATCATTATGTAACTTGACCCTGAGTGAATGGTGCAGACAAAAAAAAAGAATTAATAATTACTACCACCATCGCTTTCCCACTCCACCAAGTGATGGGATTACTCGAGTCTCCCCCACATGCACACCCCGTTCAAATGCATCATTACATCTGACTACCTGAACAATGCAAACTGCCATCCTCAGCAGGGAGAAACACTCTCCCGTGGTATCACGGAGGGTCAGCATGTTAATGATAACAATAGTCTGCTGAGCTACCAGGCTGGCCTGTAAACAGGAATCTTAATCAAAGCCACAAACCTGTTACAGCAGAAAACAGAGCATTTACTTCGAGTACTCATTTTATCCTGCAGTTGGACAAAGCAAATGCATTTTAGTTCTGTAAATCAAATGAAGAAAAGCAGCGTGTTTGATCACACAATTAGGGAGCTTTAGAAGATCTGTGAGGTGACTTCTTTTACTACTGTCCCTCCTAAAGGAAACTTCAAAAAGTTGAAACTAAGAAACTTATAAAAAAAAGTGAAAACTTTTATCTCTTGTCAGGTCCTAGTGAGGCATAAGTCTCCAGCTACCAGAGCTAAAAAGATTAATTAGCATCATTCAGGGATGTGGAATGCCAAGATTCCACTGGTCACCGTCACATCAAAAAGGTACATTATTTTAAAGGCAGCCTGGACCTCGGAGCAACTCACACACACAGAGAAATAAAGATCAGTGCCTACCTCAAAATCATTTGCTTTATTGTAGTGCATGTTCAGGGCCCTGTACAGCTCACAGTCTCTGGTTATAGACAGCTCCTCAGTGCTCGTGACCCCGTCGTTGATGGCTTGCCGCGCATACTTCTCCATCTGAATGTAGTAAAACTCACGGAAATTGCTAAACCACTTGATGAGCTGAGAGGTAATGCATCTGTTGAACTGTTAAATTTAAACAGTAAGAAGTATAAGAGCACTGACATTCCTCCCCCCAGCCCCATTTCTTTCAAAAAGCATTCTTTCCTCCCCTTCCCCAGCACCTTTTAAACCCATGTCTCTGTGCTTCTGCTGCGGGGGGGGATGGGGGAAGCAGCTGGCAAATTATGTTAGTGTATCAGATGAGGGGAAAATGTATATGGACCAAAAATTCCAGGACAAGTAACTGAAGGATAATGACACTGCATCCAACC